>NC_057722.1:64142822-64161597 GCF_004010195.1 Chiloscyllium plagiosum
CGGTCTTTGCGGAAGGTGGAGAGGGGTGGGGAGGGAAATATATCCCTGGTGGTGGGGTCTTTTTGGATGTGGCGGAAATGTCGGCGGATGATTTGGTTTATGCGGAGGTTTGTAGGGTGGAAGGTGAGCACCAGGGGTGTTCTGTCCTTGTTACTGTTGGAGGGGTGGGGTCTGAGGGCGGAGGTGCGGGATGTGGATGAGATGCATTGGAGGGCATCTTTAACCATGTGGGAAGGGAAATTGCGGTCTCTAAAGAAGGAGGCCATCTGGTGTGTTCTATGGTGGAACTGGTCCTCCTGGGAGCAGATACGGCGGAGGCAGAGGAATTGGGAATACAGGATGGAATTTTTTCAGGAGGTATGGTGGGAAGAGGTATAATCCAGGTAGCTGTGGCAGTTGGTGGGTTTGTAAAAATTGTCGGTATCATAGGAACAGTACAATCTGCAACTCTCCATCCAAGGCATCTATCATTCTGACTTGGAATTATATTGTTGTTCTTTCCATATTGCATGGTCAAAATCATGGAATTCCATCCCTAAGGGCAATTTCAGACAGTCTACAGCACGTATACTTCAGTGGATCAAGAAAGTAGGTCACCACCATCTTGTCAAGGGCAACTAAAAATGGACAATAAGTGCTGGCCAAACAGTGACAACAACATCTTGTAAGTGAATAAGGAAGAAAGAGACCAAGTGGTCTCATTCTCAAAAATACTTTCAACGTCTGAGACATCATGTATCCTGGTGTTTGAGAGAATAACAAAGACAGAGTTTCACGAGTTAAATATGGAAGTTACAGGAATATGGTATGAGTTACATTGGCAGTGAAATTTTTGTCAAGTTTTGCAGTAAGATTAAAGCCTGGTCCTGGTCATGAACAACTTTTGAGGTCAAAAGCTCAGCTTAGAGTCACGTATTATATTCCATTGTGTTCAAGAGAGAGAGGCCTGTGAGTAGGAATAGTTGACAACTAAACTGAAAGGTATCCAGTGGAAGCCAGAATGAATGTTTTGCTTGAGAAGAGTAACTAAGAGTCTGCTCACAGCCTGCATAATGGACCAGCTGTGAATTTTAACAGCAATATTTGGCTGAGCATAATTCTGTTTCCTTATAGGTATGACCCATGATTTGGATGGTGGCTCACCTTGAATCATAGAATAAAGCAATGGAGAATGTGCCCATTCATTTTGGTGCAACTGAAACATAACAGAAAATTGTGGTGGAAGAAGTGGGTAAAGAGATATCAAGATTGGATATGATTTCTTCACAAAGAATTAATGTTGACTGCTCGTTCTCCAGTGGAATTGGTGGGAAAAGAAAGAAATGATAAAAAAGGACATAGGGAAGTACATGTGGACATTGGAGGAGATATTTTCTTTTGCAGAAAACGAAGTGGCTGTTTGAACATTATTGAGGACTGTGATAGAAAAACAGAGATAAAATGAAATGGCTGTAAGACCAGCACAGCAGCATGTTAACTACCTGTAGCAGCTTAAGGTGAGGAGGTAGACATAAATGTAATCAAGGTGAAATAGTGAAAATGAAGATGATGCGGGCAGAGAGAAATGGGTCTGGGAAAGGGAGGGTAAATCCACATATGTGAGAGTGAGAAAGGAGGACATAGCAAGAAGGTGAAGGTCAAGTCATCATAGTTTTACCATACCGTAGGACTGCTCTCTCATAGTGAAAATTGACTGGTGGTTGTTTAACCTGAGGGTGACCATACCTCAGGCCAAGGGAGGAGTTCAGAAGGTTAGTCCCTCAGTGTAATCTCAATGGATACAGAATTAAAACCATCTTGTTGATGCCCATTGTATTGTAAGCCAGCAGTAGTCATCTGCTCAGAGCCAAATGGGCTAACTGACCCCCACACAGCCAGGGCAAATAAGGAAGATACAAAAGTGCTGAAATTGATTGACAATGGGAAGGCAGAAAGGACAACACTGAATTAGGAACATAGGAATGGTATAGTATTGAGCTGTTGAGTCTGCCCCAATATTCATGTCGATCATGGCTTATTGAACACTTCACTGGCTTTTAAGCATTTTGCATAATCTTGTATTGCAATAGTAAACTGTAATCCATCAATCTGTACCTAAAATATACTGAAATATTAATTTCCACAGCCCTTTGAGTTTGAGAATTCCAAAGGTTCACAACACTCTGAATAAAAATATCTCCTCATCTCAGATCAAAGTGGAACTCTTTAGTTTTTAATTGTGTCCCCTGGTCATAGACTCCCCAGAAGGGAGTCTATCAATCCTATTTGATTATCCAATTAAATATTTCATAAGCTTCAATGAGACATGCTTTCATTTTTCAAAACTCTGGAGAATACAAGCCCAATTTGCTCAATCTTCCTTCGCAAGTCAATTCTACAATCCAAGAACAAGTCTAATGAACATACATTGCACTCTTTCAACAGCAAAATATCTTTCCCAAGATAGGGAGATCAAACTCTGCACAGTACTCTAGGTCCTATCTAACTATGCTCCTATACAACTGAAGCAAGATTACATTCTTCTATACTCAAATATTTCTGCAATGAAGGCTACCATCCATTAACCTGCCTAATAGATTGCTGTACCTGTCTGTTAGTTTTCAGTGACATATCAGCAAAGATATCTAGGTCAGAGGCTAGAATACTACAGCACCTCTTGACACCCAAAAAGCCTGTCCACCATCTATGAGACACAAGTTAGAAGCCTGATGGAATATTCCCCACTCGCCTGGATGAGTGCACCTCCAACAACACTCAAGAAGCTTGACAACATTCAGGACAAAGCAACCTTGTTGATTTGCACCACATTCACAAAGATTCATTCCCTTCACCATGAATGCTTCATAGCAGCAATTAGTACTAACTACCAAGATCCCTTCTGGAACTGTTGCAGTCCTTATGCATCATGAATATATACATGACTCAGCATATGCAGCCTTCTCATAGAGTCATAGAGTCATGTTTACCCATCTTATTCATATACCCATCCAGATGCCTTTTAAATGTTGTAATTGTACCAGCTTCCACTACTTCCTCTGTCAGCTCATTCCATACACACACACTATCCTTTGCGTGAAAAAGTTGCCCCTTAGGTCACTTTTACATCTTTCCCCTCTCACCCTTAACCGATGCCCTCTGGTTCTGGACTCCCCCAACTTAGGGAATAGATGTTGTCTATTTACCCATCCATGCCCCTCATGATTTTATAAACTTCTCTAAGGTCACCCCTCAGCCTCTGACAATCCAGGGAAAACAGCTCCAGCCTATTCAGCATCTCCCTAGAGCACAATCTTTTCCAATCCAGGCAACATCCTTGTAAATCCTTTCTGAATCCTTTCATGTTTCACAACATCCTTCCAATACAAGGAAGACCAGAATTGCATACAATATTCCAAAAGTGGCATAATCAATGTCCTGTGCATCCTCAAAATGACCTCCCAACTCCTATACTCAAAGCTCTGACCAATAAAGGAAAGTATACTAAATGCCTTGTTTACTATCCTGTTTACCTGAGACTCCACTTTCAAAGGACTCCAAGATCTCTTTGTTCAGCAACACTCTCCAGAACCTTACCATTAAGTGTACAAGTCCTGCTCTGATTTGCCTTTCCAAAATGCAACACCTCACATTTATCTAAATTAAACTCCATCTGCCACTCCTTGGCCCATCTGATCAAGATCCCATTGCAGTCTGAGGTACTCTTCTTCGCTGTCTACTATGCCTCCAATTTTGGTGTTATCTGCAAATTTACTAAGTATACCTCTTACGTTCACCTTCAAATAATTTATATAAATGACAAAAAGCAGTGTACTCACCATCAATCCTCGTGGCACACTACTGGTCACTGGCCTCCAGTCTGAAAAGCAAGCTTCCACCACCCCCTATTCTCTACCTTTGAGCCAGTTCTGTATTCGAATGGCAAGTTCTCCCTATATTCCATATGATCTAACCTTGCTAACCAACCTACCACAAGGAACCTTGTCAAATGCCTTACTGAAGTCCATATAGATCACATTCACCGCTCTGCCCTTATCAATCCTCGTCATTGCTGCTTCAAAAAACCCAAGTTAGTGAGACATGATTTCCCTCGCATACAGTCATGTTGACTATCCATAATCACTCCTTGCCTATCCAAATACATGTAAATCCTGTCCCTCAGGATTCCCTCCAACAACTTGCCCACTGATGTCAGGCTCACCAGTCTAGAGCTCCCTGACTTTTCCTTACCACCTTTCTTAAATAGTGGCACTACATTAGCCAACCTCCAGTCTTCCAGCACCTCACCTATGACCTTCGATGATCAAGGGGCCTAGCAATCGCTTCCCTAGCTTCACACAAAGCTATAGGGTGCATCTGATCAGATCCTGGGGATTTATCCACCTTTATGAGTTACAAGACATCCAAAACTTCCTTCTCTGTAATATGGACTTTTCAAGATGTCACCATCTATTTTCCCACATTCTGTATTTTCTATGTCCTTCTCGACAGTAAACATGAATGCAAACTACTCATTTAGTATCTCCCCCATCTTCTGCGGTTCCACACAAAGGCCACCTTCTTGATCTTTGAGGGATCCTCTTCTCTCCCTAGTACCATTTTGTCCTTAATGCATTTATAAAATCCTTTGGATTCTCCTTAACTCTATTTGCCTAAGCTATCTCATGCCCATTTTTTGCCCTGCTGATTTCCCTCTTAAGCATACTCCTACTCCTTTTTTACTCTTCTAAGGATTCACTCGATCTCTGCTGTCTATACCTGACATACACTTTCCTCTTTTTCTTGACCAAAACCTCAATTTCTCTACTTATCCAGCATTCTCTGCACCTACCAGCCTTGCCCGAAACGTCGACTTTCCTGCTCCTCGGATGTTGCATGACCTGCTGTGCTTTTCCAGCACCACTCTGATCTAAACAAAAGCCTTGCCTTTCATCCTAATGGGAATAAAATATCTCTGGACTCTCGTTACTTCAACTTTGAAGACTCCCATTTTCCAGCCATCACTTTACCTGCAAATAGCTGCACCCAATCTACTTTTGAAATTTCTTGCCTAATACCTCCAAAACTGGCCTTCTTCCCATCTAGAACTTAACGTTTTTAGGTCCAGTCTATCTTATTCCATCACTGTTTTAAAATAAGTAGCATTATGGTCGCCGGTCCCAAAGTGCTCCACCACTGATACCTCACTCACTTGCCCTGCCTTATTTCCCAAGAGTAAGTCAAGCTTTGCATCTTTTCTCGTAGGTACTGAATCAGAAAATGTTCTTGTACACATGTAATAAATTATTTGCCATCTAAACCATCTAAACCATTAACACAATGGCAGTTCCAGTCTATGTTTGGAAGTTCAAAGTCCCCGACCATTACTATACTATTATTCTTGCTGATTCAGAGCTCTCCTTATGAAGTTGTTTCTCAATTTCCTATTGATCAGGGGGATATTCCTAGGAACACATTTGGGCGGTGGGGGGGGGGGTCCATAGTACAATCCCAATAAAGTTACCATCCCTTTCTTACTTCTCAGTTCCACTCAAATAGCTTCCCTGGATGTGTTCCTAGGAATATCCCCCTGATCACAGTCATAATGGTATCCCTCATCAAAAGTGTCACTGCCCCTTCTTTCTTGCCCTCCTTTCTGTCCTTCCTATAGCATTTGTATCCTGGAACAGCCAGTCCTGTTCATCCATGAGCCACATCTCTGTGATTGCTATGATATCTCAGTCTCACACTGCTAACCATGCCCTGAGTTCATCTGCCTTCCCTGTTAGGCCCCTTTCATTGAAATAAATGCAGTTTAATCTGCCTCATTCTTTGCTTTGTTTCTGTCTGCCCTGACTGTTTGATTTGTTCCCTTTCCCAACTGTAGCAGTCTCAGATTGATCTCTTTCCTCACTATCTCCCAACACACCACTCCTCACAAACAGCTGTAGAAAATCTCCCTGCCAGTATTTTAGTCCCTTCTAATTCAGGTGCAATCTCTTCTTCTTACAAAGATCACTACTACCCCAGAAGAGATTCCAAGGATCCAAAAATGTGAACCCTTATACTCTGCACGAGCTCCTCAACCCTCTTCATCTTCTCTCTCCTCCTATTCCTACCATCACTAGCCTGTAGCACGATGAGTAATCCAGATATTACTACCCTTGAGGACCTCCTTTATAAATTGCTGCCTAACGTCCTATATTCTCTCTTCAGAATCTCATCCTTTTTTCTTCCTATGACATTAGTTCCAATGTGATGATGACATCCTGCTGGCCCATCTCCACTTTGAGAATATTCTGCACTGTCTCTGAGATATCCTTGATCCTGGTACCAGGGATGAAACAGACCATTCTGATTTCTCACTGTCGGCTGCAGAAATGCCTGTCTGTGCCTCTGACTAGCGAGTCGCCTATCATAATCGATCACTTGGAACCTGATATACCCCACGTTACACTCAAGACAGTCTTGGTACAAGAAACTTGGCTGTTTGTGTTACATTCCCTTGAGAGTCCACCGCCCACTATATTTCACAAAACAGCATACTTGTTTGAGATGGGGGTAGCCACAGGAGACTCCTGCACTACCTATCTGCCTCTCCTACCTTTCCTGGCAATAACAATTCTACCTGACTGTTTTTGCAAATTTTCTCCATTCTTATAAATGCCATCCAACACAGCACCTACCTCCTGTAAATTGCTCATTGCTTTTAATGGCCACTCTAACCAATCCATGCAATATGATAGAATTCACAACCAAACACACTTACTGCAGATATAATCTCCTGTAAGATGGAAATTCTCCCTAATCTCACACATCCGACAGAAAGAGCACATCACTCTACTAAAAACCACGTTTGCACTTCAGCAATCTATAGAAAATACTATAATCTTACTGTTCTAAAAAAAATGCTGCTCCAGGCTAACTTAGTACCTATGTATTTTATTTTAAAATTTTAATCAAGGGACAGATCTCAATAAAACATATAACCAAACACATAATAAAACATATAACCACTGTACTCACTAGTGAAAAATGAGCAAGGTTACACTTAAAAACCATACACTGCTCCTGTGCTGTGAGCTCTCCTACACATGTTCTGCAAGATCAGCTGTGAATTTCGCTGTTCATTATTTTTTCTTAGATGTAATCAGATGTCCAGAAATATTTGAACTCAAATAGCAAAGACAATAGCTATGTGAGTACACTGTTATGTCAGACAGCGGTGCAGGGTTTTTTTTCCCTGTCTGTCTCTCTCTCTCTCACACACACACACACACACACACACACACACACAGACCACGTGGTCCCTGCCTTTATTCTCTTCCTCCTTTTAAAAGTGCTGTTATTTTGATCTCTGTGCACCCCCCCACCCTCGAACACCACCCCAAAGTTCCAAAACACTGCAATAGCTTATAAAACTGTAATTACCTCCAACACCTAAAATACCTCAAAAAAGGAGTAGCTCTAAAATTTTTTCCCATATTCCACTTTGGATTATCCAGATTCACCACTCTCTGGGAAATTACTCCTTACCTGTGTCTTAATTGGGAAACTGCTATTCTGATATTATGCCCTCTGGTGCTAAACTCTTACAGAAAAAAAGTCTCCATATGTACTCTGTCAAGTCCTCCATGAATCTTAAATATTTCAATGAATGCAGGCTCAAATTACTCATGCTCTCCTCATAAGACAGACCTCTACACATTGGATCAACCCAGTGAACCTTCTCTGGACTGGATCCAATTTCAGTATATCTTCCCTTAAATAATAGCCCCAAGATTATTCCCAATATTCCAGTTGTGTTATGACTATATATAATTGTAGCAGGGCCTTCCTACTTTTATAGTTAATATCACTTTGGAATTAAGGGAATTCCAATTGCCCAAGTCTTCTATGCTGTAGTTTTTGCAGTTTTTCTTGATTTAAATAATATTCAGCTCTCTACCAAAGTGCATAACGACACACTTTCCTAAAATACATTCCACCTACTGAGCCTTTGCGCAATCATTTTGTCTGTCCACAAAGCTCAAATAGTTCTCCCTGCTCATTTTCCCATCTACTTCGTGTCATCTTCAATTTTAGCTATAGTACATTCGCTTCCATCATATATTGTAATTAATTGTGACTCCAGGAAAGACCCCTGTATCTCTCCATTGGTTACAGGTGTCTATTCTGAACATGCCCCCTTTTCCCAACATTCTGTCTTTATTAGTTAGCAAAGCCTCCATCCATGCGAATATACTACTTCCAACACTATAAGCTCTTATTCAGTGGCCTAAAGTGCGGTACCTTATGAAACATCTTCTGACAATTCAAATGAGATTGATGTGGGGACAGGAAGTATTATAACCAAGTTTGCAGATGACACTAAAACAAGTGGGGAAGTAGTTACAATGAAGAGAAAAGAAATTTACAAATGGATATGGTGAATGGCCCAGAAGTTGGCAGATGAAGTTTAATGTGGATAGGTATGATGTTATCCATGTTTGTCCGAGAAATAGAAAGACAATTTGTTATCTTTATGGAAAGAAACTTCAGAGAGCTTCAATGCAGAAAATTAGTATGCAGGTACACCAGGAAATAAGGAAGGAAAATCTAATTTTGACATCATTGCTAAAAAGAATTAAATATAAAAACAGGGATATGTTGCTTAGTTGTACAAGGTATTAGTAAGACCACATCTGGAGTATTGCCTGTAATTTTGTACCTGTTACTGGAGAAGGGATATAATTGTATAGGAGGCAGCTCAGAGGAGCTTCACTCCATTGATTCCAGAGATGACGGGCTTGGAGTATGAAGAGAGGTTAAGCAGTTTGGGCTCATTCTCTCTGGAATTTTGAAGAAGCAGAGGAGATCTAATTGAGGTATCAAAGATGATTAAGTGGATTGACAAAGTACCATAGAAAGGATGTTTCCTCATGTGGGACAATCTGGAATGAGAAGTCATAGCTTGAGGATAAAGGGTGGCAGAGAAATAATTTCTCTCATAGGGCCATTAATCTGTGGAATTCATTGCTCTTGCATGTTGTGGGTGCTGGGACGTTGAGTAAATTTAAGGAGGTGATTTACAGATTTTTAATTAGGAACAGGTGAAAGGGTTATGAGAAGTGGACAGAAAAGTGGAAGTGAGGCCGAGATTAGGCTAGTCATAATCCAATTAAATGGTGGACCAGGCTTGAGGGGCTGAATTGCCTACTCCAGTTCCTTGTTGTTACCTTCTTATACTCACTGTTTCTCTTCTTTCTATCCCTGTTTCTACCAAAGGTTTCTCATGAATTTGTCAGACGTGATTTCCCCTTTGTGGATGCTACGTTGACTCTTATGTTCTATACATGTTATATTTCTAAGTTCCTCCAATGAGTCATTTATAATAGACTCTAACATTTCGCAAAACCAAATGCTAAACTAACTGGCCTCCAAATAATATTTTGACTCCTCCCCTTTTTAAATCCAGATGCTGCAGTAGCGTTGGTCAGTTTTTAAAAAAGTTTCGTCTACGTGGTACGACTTAACCCCGGCAACATGAGTTTGGTTCAAAATAGATTGAAACGTGACATTACAGATAAACATATGTAATTACTCAGCAGGTTAGCCGATGTCTGATGGGTGAGAGAGAAAGGAATTGCAGCTCATCAGTGTGACCGAATTAAATGTATGGTTCTCGCTCCGGATGTATCGCCTGGCCAATATTTTTTGACAATTGCATTCGAAATCGAGCAATCGCTCTGTTTTGCTGTTTCTATAGTTTTATTTAAGCTTCTTAATGGCAAACTATGAAGAATGCCGATATAGACTGACAGCATGAAAGGAGGAGGTTATGGCATTTTGGTATTATCGCTGGACAAGGGTCTAGATCAGAGTGGTGCTGGAAAAGCAAAGCAGTTCAGGCAGCATCCGAGGAGCAGTAAAATCGACGTTTCGGGCAAAAGCCCTTCATCAGGAATCCAGCTTTTTCAGGGCAGAGGAAATGACCTGGGAGTTACAATGGGAGAGGGACTCCCTGAGATTCTTGTAGAGAGAGGAGGAAAACTTCTTCAAGGCAGGCTTCCTGGACAGCCAATCTAGAGACCCGGCTCAGAATCCCAACGAGGCTGATAGTGGAACTTGAATTCAAGAGAAAACAAAGAAATCTGCAATTACCAGTCGATGGTCGGGAAAAACCCATCTCAATCAGTACTGTCCTTATTTAGATTAGATTAGATTACATTACAGTGTGGAAACAGGCCCTTCGGCCCAACAAGTCCACACCGACCCGCCGAAGCGCAACCCACCCATACCCCTACATTTACCCCTTACCTAACACTACGGGCAATTTAGCATGGCCAATTCACCTGGCCCTGCACATCTTTGGACTGTGGGAGGAAACCGGAGCACCCGGAGGAAACCCACGCAGACACGGGGAGAACGTGCAAACTCCACACAGTCAGTCGCCTGAGGCGGGAATTGAACCCGGGTCTCTGGCGCTGCGAGACAACAGTGCTAACCACTGTGCCACCGTGCCGCCCTTAGTCTGGCCTACACGTGAGTCTTGACCCTCAGCAATGTGGACGCCTCTTAACTGCCCTCTGGACAATTAGGAATGGGGAAGCCAGTGAGTGATGCCTGTATTCAACAAATGAATAAAATAAAGATTCATTAAAGTAGTGAGGGTCCAGAGGCAGCAGGCCTTTTATTTAAATCAATGGACAGTCATGCATTGTAAACGCGAACGCTTGTAAATGGAGCGAAGCTGAATCGGTATTGATGCAGTCGAGTACGAACTCGCTTGCTTTTAAACACTAACAAAGGATACGGGCGTCCCAGAAGCTGTCTATTTCAAGTTCCCTTGAACTGAGCACCCACCCTCCTCTCTGACCTATCACCTTCATCCCCACTCCCACCCCCCTCCCATTTATCTCTCCACCCTGGAGGCTCCCTGCCTTCAGTCCTGATGAAGGGCTTTTGCCCGAAATGTCGATTTTCCTCCTCCTCGGATGCTGCCCGACCTGCTGTGTTTTTCCAGCACCACTCTAATCTAGACTCTGATTTCCAGCATCTGCAGTCCTCACTTTTGCCAATACGGACTGTTCTGTCCATCACTAGCGATTGAGTTCGCACACAATTCAGGCTGTATACGTGAATATAGATATAGTGACAATATAAATTATCGAAGGCTTACACTCAAGGCTATTTTACATCGTACGTGAATTCAACTTAAATTTATTGCGCAACAGTTTTGCATATTGATGTGACAGTTGGAATGTAATACAGAGAAAACAATCTCAGAGTTACTGTGAAGACCCTCTGCCCATCATGTTTTTCTTTGTGTTATTCTCTGGTTTCACTAAGATAATATAACATTTTGGAGCAAAAATACAGACAAGTAAACCAAAACTCGACGCCCAAATAGCAAACACTTCGACAGCCACCGTGTACTTTCCAGGAGAGCTGACATAAGCCGGAATAAAAGTGATCCAAACAGCACAGAAGATCAGCATACTGAAAGTTATATACTTCGCGTCATTGAAATTATCTGGAAGTTTCCGGGCAAGAAAAGCTAACAGGAAGCATACCGTGGATAGAAGACCAATATAACTGGATACAAAATAAAAGGCTTTTAAAGAGCCCACGTCACATTCCAAAATAATGATATCTCTATAATAGGTCGCGTTTTTCAGTGGATAAGGAGGTGATACAATGAGCCAGATTGTGCAAACTAAACCTTGAAGAAATGTAAGAACGAACACGCCTAACCGTTGCTGCATGGGTCCAAACCAGTTCATCAAGTTGTTGTTGGGAAGAGTTGCTTTAAAAGCGATCACAACAAGAACTGTTTTCCCCAAAATACAGGAAATACAGAGAACAAATACAATTCCAAACGCAGTTCGCCGCAACATGCAGGACCATCCGGTCGGTTTCCCAATGAAGGTAAGTGAGCACAGGAAGCAAAGCGTTAGGGCAAAGAGAAGGAGGAAGCTCAGCTCCGAATTGTTCGCTCGAACGATAGGTGTTTCCCGATACTGGAAGAATACAGCAGCTGTACCCAATGCGAGGCACACGCCCACTAAAGCAAGTGCCACTAAGACATAGCCCAAAACTTCTTGGAAGGAAAGAAATTCAATCTTTTTGGGAACACATCGATCTTTTTGATCATTGGACCAATATTCCAAAGGACATTTCATACAATCAGTGGAATCTGAAAGAATGATATAATCATTAAAAAAAAGAGATTAATTTGGATACACGATAACATCGTATTCGGCTCCATGTTTGTACATACCTGTGGCGTTGCTGATCTCACCATCGGCGCACTCTGCGCAGTCAAAACAACATATTGGCTGACCTTTCCGGCTGACCTTTCTTGTTCCGGGAGGACAAGGTTCTGAGCAAAGCGCACGTGGAATCTATGGGAAAAGAAAGACTTTATTCCCACCATATCATAAGAACAATACACAAATTCCATCCGGCGCATCAAGAATGTCTTGCCATTTCAGGAATTCTGATCACCAACACAAGGTGCGCATTTTCAAAATAGCCTTAAATATCTTAGTGTGCAAGCGATTGTTTTGCCACCAGAAACAGTTCTTCACGGATTCTTTCCTGATTTTGAAGCACTCAGTCAACGCTTCTTTTTATTTCTGCTCAAAGGCACACGTGGGGAGGTAGCGGAGTAGTGCCAATTTCGCTGGCCCTGTGCTCCCCAATCCTGGCTAATGTTCTGGCCATGGCTTTGTATCCGACCATAGCAAATGATAAAATCTGAATTTTATTTACTCGCTCATTGAATTTTTCTGTTCTTTCCCTGATTATCCTATATACACTTTGATGCATCTCAATTCCTAATTAACTTCGCTAGCAAATGTCATCCCACTATTTCGGAAAAGAGTGAGACAGAAAAGAGAGGCGGACCTGTCAGTCCTCAATCAGTAGTAGGGAAACTGCTAGAATCTACCATGAAGAAGATAATTAATGCATAGTGGGGTAAAAATGATCTGATCAGGCATACACAGCATGGATTTGTGAATGGAAAGACATGTTTGTTGTACTTGTTGCATGTTTCCCGAACCTGGAGCTTTATTTTGAAGGATATTTCACAAAATGGATAAGGGAGAGTTCTTGAATGCCGTACACCTGTATATTCACAGGCTTTTGATAAGGTTCCACATAGGAGGCTAGTTAGCATAATTAACTGCATGGTAAAAGAGATACTGACACGGATTAATGATCAGTTAATGGGCCGAAAGCACACAGTCGTAACAAATAGATCATCTGATATTAGTAGGCGGTACTCGTGGAGTACCGAATAGGTCAGTACTTGGTCCCCAGCTGTTCACAATATTTATCAATGATTTGGAGGTGATGACCAAATGGAATATTTTGCTATTTGTAGCTAATACAAAGTTAGGCAGGGATGTATATTGTGACGAAGATGCAAAACATACTTTGGAGAACTTGGAGAGGCTTAACAAGTGAGCAAGAATAACGAAAATGGAATACAATTATGGAAAAAGTGAGGTAATGCACTTTGATAGGACGGACAAATGTGCAGTGCATTTCTCACACGTTGATGGGATAAAAAGCGTAGATATGCGAAGGGATTGGAATGTCTCTTCAATAAGACAATTAATACTAACATGCAGGTGCAGCAAGCTATTAGGAAAACAAATGGAACATTATCTTCTATGATGAGAGGGTAAGATTACATGAGTAGTGAATTCCTGTTTCACTACTTCCTATGAAGAGAGATTGGGCAAACTAGGTCTGTATTCTCTGGAAATTTGAAGAATTAGAGGTGACCTCGTTGAAACTTAGAAAATACTTAAAGGGATATAATATACAGATGCAGCTAAGTTGTTTCCCCTGATTGGGGAGTTTAGAACCGAGGCGCACTGTTTAAAAATAATGGGGATGCCATTTAATTAAACCGCATGGGGTAAGACTATGTTGAAACTACAGTTTCAGGATTGTTCAAATCGGAGGAACGCAGAGAATGAGAAAAGCGATAAGACTCTAAAGAAGTGGTGTCCATAACTATTCATTTATCGTACCCAAGAAAACTCAGAATGGACAGTAAGTACCAACCTTGCTCGTGGGACGTATATTCAATGGACAGATTTTTTAAAAATGCACACACATGCAATTGCTGCCAAAGCTGCTGGTCTGAAAGTCGTTGTGTTACCGTAGATTGCCAGTCAAAATTTAAATGAATATACCTGATTGTCAACGGTGCTCCACACGATATCCCCAACGTTCAGGGCAAGTTCTTGCCCTAAAGGAGCCGTGCCATCATAATATCCAACGTTTACAATTTCAACTGTACCCTTCAAAGTCATTTGCAAATTTATTACTTCATACGTTGGGACTGGATCACCATTTGCATCAAAGTACACAACTTCTCCAGTCCGATCTGTAAAATTTACCGAGTGTAGGTAATGCAGCAGCTACAGAAGAACAACGTAAATCATGTAAATCATTAGATGTAACAAGGGTATGTTACACGTGGATAGATGCATTCAAATTCATTCAGGTCTTGGAACTGTGCAAATTCCCTTTGAGTTTGAGATGAATTATTAAACACAGATCCTACATGAACGTGATGGTTTTAGCTGTGGTTTCATGGCAACATATCGGCAGTGAGGCAGAACGCTTCAGATCAAATCCCACTTCAGAGACTTTATCCCATTATCTAAACTGACACCCGGGGTGCACTAAAGACTGAGTGCAACAATGTACTTTTCTGTGATTCATCTGTTAAATAGAAACAGAAAATGGGAGCAGAAGTAGGCCATTCAGCCCATTGAGTATGCTTCTCCTTTCATTGTGATCATCCAACTCTATAGCCTCGTCCTACTTTTCCCTATAACCTTTCATTCCTTTAACCCGAACTGCTATATCCAACCTCTTCTTCAAATCATATAATGTTTGGTCCATCACTTCCTTCTATAATAGCGAATGACAGTCTCACCACACTCTAGGTGAGGAAATGGGAATTGCTCCGAGAAGCAAAATGCGAAGGAAAATCATTCCATCCCCTGCCCAATATCCTAGTCCTTAAACACATAAAATGATGATCTGCTTATCTATGATGTGGAGGTGTGGGTGTTGGGCTAGGTTGGACAAGGTCAAAAATCACATGACAACAGGTTATAGCCTAACAGGTTTACTTGATTTGGAGATGCCGGTGTTGGACTGGGGTGTACAAAGTTAAAAATCACACAATACCAGTTTATAGTCCAACCTCTTCTTCAAGGAGCGTCGCTCCGAAAGCTAGTGTGTTTCCAATTAAATCTGTTGGACTACAACCTGGTGTTGTGTGATTTTTAGGTTTACTTGAAAACGCGAGCTTTCGGAGCGTTGTTCCTTCTTCAGGAGCTCGTGACCTTCACCTGAAGATGGAGCGAGGCTCCGAAATCTTATTGTTTCAAATAAACCGGTTGGACTGTAACTTGGTGAAATTTTGACCCTACTTATCTATCATACTGTTGTTTGTGAAGCAATTTAACTTTCGCACTACACTTAAAACGGGCTTCCTTAATTACAAAGCTCTCTGGAACTGCTGAGGCACTGAAATGCGCCACTAATTACATCTTTCTTTGTTATTAGCTTTAATGTTACAGCGATTATCTGGCTTCCTATACATTCGCAAACATTTTCTGCAAGGTTTTGGGGGGGGGGGGGCGGTTCCTTTTTTTTTAATACCGGCATGTTATTCTTTCTGTCTCATTCCCTGAATATATCGTTTGCTCACTGGGATTGTTTGTTAAAGTAGAACTGCTCAGTAGTAAAGACACAACTGGGAATGTAACAAATACCATTTTGGGTGATATTTATTTGCAGAGTTTTTGCACTAGAAACGATTGGGTCACCATTAATGTGTGCCTATTTTCTTACCTGCCAGGGTTCAAAGTTTGAAATGTGAGCGCATGTATTGTTCATAAAGGGGCCATAGCCTTCTTCACAGTTTAGCATATCGTCAAGTGCATGAGCGACAGCATAGACCGCTTTGTACACATGGTAGGAACTTCCGTCCATTATCGCTGGAAGGTAGGCGTTTTTTATTTCATCCAGCTGTTCTTTTCCCGTGCATTGCTGCATTTGGAATTGCTCTGTCACATTGTCAGCCTTTAAAGAGCACGTGAATGCAGCTTCCCAAAATTTATTCACGAAAATGCTGTCAGGGAACCTGGAAGGATGAATTTTTAGAAGATAATCTCTGAGTCCGTCTATTTCTGTTCTTCGGGTTGCTAAACCAATCGTCCCAACCAGAAATCTCGCTCTTTCTTCAGGGGGGAGCAAATCTTCTGTAACCCACCCTTCACTCCCAATCCATTGTATCCCAGTTACATTTTGACGCAAAAATTCCTTAAGTAATATTCGCATCTCTCCAGGATGTAAGAACCCCACCAAGACTTTTGTGGTCGCCTGTTTGATCACCCGCACTATTTTGGTGACCTTGTCTGCAGGGTCCGTTCGATAAAACAATTCAGAGTACGCAATGCACACCCCAAAGTTTTGGGCTTCTTCGATAAATGCTCGCATTCCAAAATTCCCATAGTCGGTGTTACTTCGAATTGTCCCAATCCAATTCCAACCGAACGTTTTCACTAGTACAGCGAGAAGTTTGGACTGATAATCGTCACTTGGGATGGTTCTGAAGAATGTCGGGTATTCTTGTTTGTCACTGAGGCACGAACAAGTGGAGAAGTAACTAACCTGCACAGTAATAAATGTAAATGGATGAAAGCGCGTGTTTAGGTGCTTTGAATTACCTAGAAAATCTCCTTAAATTGGCATTCTTGCAAATTGTTCTGATGAATGTAAGACGAAAGTCTGAGAGAAAACGTATCCCTTTTCCAGCAATGCTCAAGTGCTCAATATTACAAAACAACTACTTTAAAATTAGATACTCCACAGTATGGAAAAAAAGCCCTTTGGCTCAACAAGTCCACGCCGACCCTCTGAAGAAGGACCCAACCAGTCCCATTCCCGACCCTATATTTACCCCTGTCTAATGCGCCTTATGGCCAATTCACCTTGCACATTTTTGGATTGTAGGAGGAAACCAGAGCACCCGACGGAAGCCCATGCAGACAGGCTGGAATCGAACCCGGGTCCTTGGGGCTATGAGGTAGCAGGGCTAACTACTGAGCCACTGTGCTGCCCGCAAATATGCGCAATTAAGCAATATGACTTATGATAACTTGTTCAGGACGAATTATTTGATATAACTTCTATAATTATAATACTAATCTCGTAAAATGTAACAGGAATTAATTACACAGTTTTTAATCTTTTGTTTAAAATATTGAGCTAAAAGGATCTCTGGTGGATGCACTCATAGAGTCATAGAGTCATAGAGATGAACAGCATGGAAACAGACCCTTTAGTCCAACCTGTCCACGCCAACCAGATATCCCAACCCAATCTAGTCCCGCCTGCCAGCACCCAGCCCATATCGCTCCAAACCCTTCCTATTCATATAACCATCCAAATGCATCTTAAATGTTGCAATTGTACCAGCCTCCACCACATCCCCTGGCAGCTCATTCCATACACGTACCACCCTCTGCATGAAAACGTTGCCCCTTAGGTCTCTTTTATATCTTTCCCCTCTCACCCTAAACCTATGCCCTCTAGTTCTGGACTCCCCGATCCCAGGGAAAATACTTTGTCTATTTATCCTATCCATGCCCCTCATAATTTTGTAAACCTCTATAAGGTCACCCCTCAGCCTCCGACGGTCCAGGGAAAACCACCCCAGCCTGTTCAGCCTCTCCCTATGGCTCAAATCTCCCAACCTTGACAGCATCCTTGTAAACCTTTACTGAACCTTTTCAAGTTTCACAACATCTTTCTGATAGGAAGGAGACCAGAATTGCACGCAATATTCCAACAGTGGCCTAACCAATGTCCTGTACAGCCGCAACATGACCTCCCATCTCCTGTACTCAATTCTCTGACCAATAAAGGAAAGCATACCAAACGCCTTCTTCATTATCCTATCTACCTGCGACTCCACTTTCAAGGAGCTATGAACCTGCACTCCAAGGTCTCTTTGGGACCTTACCATTCAGTGTGTAAGTCCTGCTAAGATTTGCTTTCTGAAAATGCAGCACCTCACATTTATCTGAATTAAACTCCATCTGCCACTTCTCAGCCCATTGGCCCATCTGGTCCAGATCCTGTTGTAATCTGAGGTAACCCTCCTCACTGTCCACTACACCTCCAATTTTGGTGTCATCTGCAAACTTACTAACTGTACCTGTTATGCTCGCATCCAAATCATTTATGTAAATGACAAAAAGTAGAGGACCCAGCACCAATCCTTGTGGCACTACACTGGTCACGGGCCTCCACCACCCTCTGTCTTCTACCTTTGATCTAATTCTGTATCCAAATGGCTAGTCCTTCCTTTATTATGAGATCTAACCTTGCTAATCAGTCTCCCATGGGAAACCTTGTCGATCACCTTACTGAAGTCCATATAGATCACATCTACTGCCCTGCCCTCATCAATCTTCTTTGTTACTTCTTCAAAAAACTCAATCAAGTTTGTGAGACATGATTTCCCACGCACAAAGCCATGTTTGACGATCCCGAATCAGTCCTTGCCTTTCCAAATGCATGTACATCCTGTCCATCAGGATTCCCTCAACAACTTGCCCACCACTGAGGTCAGGCTCACCAGTCTATAGTTCCCTGGCTTGTCTTTGCTGCCCTTCTTAAACAGTGGCACCACGTTTGCCAACCTCCAGTCTTCTGGCACCTCACCTGTGACTATCGATGATACAAATATCTCAGCAAGAGGCCCAGCAAT
>NC_057722.1:64162146-64169645 GCF_004010195.1 Chiloscyllium plagiosum
CCTTTCACCCTAACAGGAATATACTTTCTCTGGACTGTCATTATCTAATTTCTGAAGGCTTTCCATTTTCCAGCCATCCCTTTACCTGCGAACATCTGCTTCCAATCAGCTTTCGAAAGTTCTTGCCTAATACCGTCAAACTTGGCCTTTCTCCACTTTAGAACTTCAACGTTTCGATCTGGTCTATCCTTTTCCATCAAGATTTTAAAACAAATAGAATTATGGTCGCTGGCCCTAAAGTGCTCCCCCACTGACACCTCAGTCACCTGCCCTGCCTTATTTCCCAAGAGTAGGTCAAGTTTTGCACCTTCTCTAGTAGGTACATCCACATACTGAATCAGAAAATTGTCTTGTATCCGTCAGATTGTAGCTACCTTCAACTGAATTTCCATCATTTAAATTTCTAATTGGATCCTTTATTCTATTACTAACTCCAACTTTAAGGGACTTTGTAGCGTGGTGGTAGTGTCCCTACCTCTGAGCCGGAAGACCCACGTTCAAAACCCACCTGCTCAAGAAGTGTGTGATGACATCTCTGAGCCGGTTGGTTATAAATATCCGGTTCTTATTTTACTCGCTGCACTTGGGCCATTGCATCCCCTGCATCATGCATTCAGTTTGGACACAGCACCCAGCAGGGGTGTTTGTCGTGTTATTTAACTCTTTTTGTGACTAGACACTATTTATAGTCGTACGATTGAAAAAACTAATCGAAAGCTATTCAAATAATCTCAAATGAAAAAGCAGTCAAGTATTCGATATTTTACCATCGGAATTCCGAAAGAACCAACTGCCCTTGCGGCTGCAATGGAGGACGTGGATATATCACATCCAATAATAGCTGCGACATTGGAGGAACCTTTACATTCAGGGTACTCAATTAGTTCTTGCTCTCCATTCACCAAAGCCAGCGCTGCTTTCGATGCAATCGCTGAGGACGAGCAGTCATCGTAGATTTTATATCCCAGAGTGGTATTCGGAAGTAGAGTTTTGCTCCGATTTATTTCATCGATAGCAAATATCATAGTCTGCATCAGGCGAAAGTTTGACAAGTGGAAACTGCGGAATATATAAATAAAATACCGTATGCATATTCAAGTCATCATTCAATCGTGGATTGAATAACATAGCTAGAATACAATTGTGTCTGCTAAGTGATAACGAAGAGAAAGTATATTTGGTCAACAATAATTACTAGATGATTGTTACTCTCTTCCTTCTCAGAACTGCAACAACAAGCCATATTCAAAGAAATGTTTGAAGGTCCACGTATGGATGTTTGCGCTATCTATAGACAGATCTATGTGCATAGGCATTCACATAATGCATATAAATTGGAAATGTTATCAACAACATTGCCGTGGCCTCACTCTCTTTCCATAGTTTTACGTAGTTATTCAATTTAAGCAAGTACATGAGATGGGTATTGGTGTTCAGTTGTAATACACGCGACGCAACAAAAAAGGCCTGATTCATGAACAGACAATTCTTCAAATAGCTTTAACACCTGAAGTCTTCACTTCAGTATACTTTAGTCAACAAAGTAGCATCCAGATTTTGCATTGACAATAATGCTGAGTATGCGAAATAGCGTACTTTTCAATGTTTATCCCTGTCTAGTGCGGCATGAAATTCAGAAGTTCTTGTCCTAAGCTACATCGCCAATGAAATACTCTCACCAAAAGGTTTGAGATTTAAATACATATCTGACTTGTCGTTGGCAATATTTAAAAACAAAATGCAAGCTTTCAGGAAAAAGGATGCTTATTTTCTGTTTCTTTTATCTCTCTTAATCCAATCCCTTTCCTCTAATTCTTTGTCTTCACTGTTTTGTAGGTTAAATAATCTATTTTACAACCCTTTATTCAACACCGCACGCGTTAATGGGAATCTTCAAATGCTTCAAACAGACGCACAAATTGACCTTCGGTACTCAGTAGAGGGCGTATTTTCAGAGCTCCAATTGCTACAGATCGAAGCATAAAAGTTTGACGAACACGATCGGCTTTTGGTTTACTTGCACTTTTTGTAACTGTCCCTTGAGTGAGAAAAAAGACATTTTATATCCTCTTATAAAATTACTTCGCAATATCTGACAGACAAAACTAAAAGAGAAGAAATTGTCACAATTTTCGACACAACGTTATATTTTTGCAGCCATTTGCGTTTAGTTCCAATATAACTCAATGGTGTGACCGCCGCTACCATAACCGTGAAAAGAACGTCATGATTTGCCGGTGTTGGACTGGGGTGTACAAAGTTAAAAATCACGCAACATCAGGTTATAGTCCAACTGGTTTAATTGGAAGCACTAGCTTTTGGAGTGCTGCTCCTTCATCGGGTGGTTGTGGATGAAGGAGCGGCGCTCTGAAAGCTAGCGCTTCCAATTAAACCTGTTGGACTATAACCTGGTGTTGTGGGATTTTTAACCGTGAAAAGAACAGTAGGCATTTGTAGTCTCCGCTGATAAAGAAAAAGCATTGCAGTGTTACCACATGATTGGCCTTATGTATGACAAAGTTTTGACATAGCCAAAAGAATGATCTGAAAAGCTATGTTTACACATAGATACAGGGAATTGATGTAACATATCGGCTGACACACGTAATCACCACCAATGTGATGCAAGTTTAGCATACACTCGGTACATTGACCTTACAATAGAAATTCGTATTCCTAAAAGGAATAACGAAGGAAGTACTCCGCAACAAATGCAAAACAAGGTAAAAATTAACTCAAAGTTTGCCTCTAGTAGGGGCGGTATGGTGGCTCAGTGGTTAGCACTGCTACCTTACAGCGCCAACGTCCCAGGTTCGATTCCACTCTCGGGTGCTCCGGTTTTCTCCCACAATCCAAAGATGTATAGGATAGGTGAATTGGCCATGCTAAATTGCCCATAGCGTTAGGTGTATTAGTAAGAGGGAGTTGGGTCTGGGTGGGTTACTCTTCGGAGGGTTGGTGTGGACTTGTTGGGCCAAAGGGCCTGTTTCCACTCTCTAGGAATCCAATCTAATGAGCCAGGCTAATTTTACTAAAGATGCTCACTCAAATAAATAAAAATAATATTTTCAGATTATAAAGGAAAAGTTGTTTAACCCTCGAGATGGGCGGCACCGTGGCTCAGTGGTTAGCACTGCTGCGCCAGGTTCAATTCCAGCCTCGGGTGACTGTGTGGAGTTTGCACATTCTCCCCATGTCTGTGTGGGTTTCCTCTGGGTGCTCCGGTTTCCTCCCACAATCCAAAGGTTAGGTGGATTGGCTATGCTAAACTGTTCATTGTTTAGGGGTAAGTATAAGATAATAGGGTAGGGGAATGGGTCCGGGTGGGTTACTCTGCGGAGGGTCGATGTGGACTTGTTGTGCGAAGGGCCTGTTTCCACGCTGTCTGGATTCATTGATAGTTAGCTCCAGAATCGAGCAGTTGAGTCTGTAATAGCGTGAAACAGAACCATTCATTGTCATTTTGTACAGTCATTGAAGACTAATGTCCCGTGCAGCAACTCCACTCACCTTTCACAATCCGTTCCTGTCGGAGTTGTGGTAAATGAAGGAATGTCCGGATTCGCATCTAAATGGACTGTAAATATTCCACCCAAGATGATATCACCATCCTCAAATACACTGGGTAAATCATCGTTAGCTCGACGGTTACAGACCATTCCATGTGTTTTCCACATAGGAACAGCAGCTGCCAAAATGAATATCCCAAACAGAATCATTGCTTTATTGTAACGAACCTGTCTGTGGGTTATGAAAGACAAAGAAAAACCGCGACTTATATAGCGTCCTTCATAGCCTGTGGACATCCCAAGGCGCCTTCAAACAAATTAATTTCCAACAGAAAGGGAGGAACTCCCTATGTGTTACATGGGGCACGAGTTACCTATGTGTATGGAGTCATTGGTCAACTCTACACAGAGGGGAATTCACACCAAATACAAGTAGACAAAATGTTAAAGCGAGGAAAAATTACATATTCAGATTGATAAACAACAAATCCCAGAGAATATAAACAAAGTTTTGTGGCAATTATTATCAAGACCAGATGTGACTTTGAGACATTTAGAAAATATCGCTGTAGCTATGTTACCTGAATTAATTGGGAACTGAAGTTAAGTCATGCATCTCACACACAATCAGGGAATATATTTCATCAATTGGGGGATTAAAGATCGAATAAATTTAAATCTGCAGCTGATCAAAGCCACTTGCTGAACTATTACATAAGTCAAGAAAGTGAAGGCTAGCATTTCCAAGTTCATCTATCTAGCTTCCTTTGCAACAAATATAATTATAAAATTGTATTTGTCTATCCTGCACTCCATATCACATCTCTATATATAAAACATTTGACTGTTCAGATTCAGGTCAGATGCCATTGGATATTCTACAGGTTTTCACATATATTGATGGTAAAATGTACATCCATGAATCAATATTCAATATACAGATGGAGGGCATTTTGGTCATTCTCTCTCAACTGGCAATTGAATAAGCATTTTGATATAGTGCTATTCTCTTGCCTTTTCCGCATACCCTTCCGCATTTTATCAATTCAGATCATAACTTAATGCTGTCTTGAAGATTTCAACTGAAAATGAACAATGTCCAGGATTAATTCTTTATTGAGCATATCTGCCAGCAATCTAAGCATGGAGTCATAGAGTCATAGAGATGTACAGCGCGGAAACAGACCCTTTGGTCCAACTTGTCCATGCCGATCAGATATCGCAATCCAATCTAGTCCCACCTGCCAGCACCCAACCCATATCCCTCCAAACCTTTCCTGTTCATATACCCATCCAGGTCCATTTTAGATGTTGCAACTGTACTAGCCTCCACCACTTACTCTAGCAGCTCATTCCATACATGTACCATCCTCCATGTGAAAAGGTTGCCCCTTAGGTCTCTTTTATATCTTTCCCCTCTCACCCAAAACCCATGCCCTCCAGTTCTGGATGCCCCCACCCCAAGGAAGAGACTTTGCCTATTTACCTTATCCATGCCCATCATGATTTTATAAACCTCTATAAGGTCACCTCCTCAGCCTCCAACACTCCAGGGAAAACAGCCCCAGCCTGTTCAACCTCTCCCTATAGCTCAAATTCTTCAACTTTGACAACATCCTTGTAAATCTTTTCTGAGCCCTTTCAAGCTTCACAACATCCTTCCATTAGGAAGGAGATCAGAATTGCACACAATATTCCAAAAGTGGCCTAAACAATGCCCTGTACAGGTGTAGCATGACTTCCCAACTCCTGAACTCAATACTCACACCAATAAAAGAAAGCATACCAAATGCCTTCTTCACTATCCTATCTACATGTGACTCCACTTTGAAGGAGCTATGAACCTGCACTCCAAGGTCTCTTTATTCAGCAACACTCCCTAGGACCTTACCATTAAGTGCATAAGTCCTGCTAAGATTTACTTTCTGAAAATGCAGCGTCTCACATTTATCTAAATTAAACTCCATCTGACATTTCTTTGCCCATTGGCCCATCTGATCAAGATCAAGATCCCGTTGTAATCTGATGTAACCTTCTTCGTTGTCCATTGCAACTCCAATTTTGGTATCATCTGCAAACTTATTAACTATACCTGTTATGCTCACATCCAAATCATTTATATAAATAATGAAAAGTAGCGGACCCAGCACTGATCCTTGTGGCACTCCATTGGTCACAGGCCTCCAGTCTGAAAAACAACCCTCCATCACTATCCTCTGTCTTCTAATTTTGAGCCAGTTCTGTATCCAAATGGCTAGTTCTCCCTGTATTCCATGAGTTCAAACCTTGCTAACCAGTCTCCCATGGAGAACCTTGTCGAACACCTTACTGAAGTCCACATAGATCATGTCCACCACTCTGCCCTCATCAATCCTCTTTGTTACTCTTTCAAAAAACTCAATCAAGTTTGTGAGACATGGTTTCCCACGCACACAAAGCTATGATGACTAATCTTAATCAGTCCTTTCCTTTCCAAATACATGTATACCCTGCCCCTCAGGATTCCCTCCAACAACTTGCCCACCACCACCACCAGGCTCACTGGTCTATAGTTCCCTGGCTTGTCCTTATCCCCCTTCTTCAACAGTTCACCACATTAGCCAACCTCTGGTCTTACAGCACCTCACCTGTGACTATCGATGATACAAACATCTCAGCAAGGGGCGTAGCAATCACTTCCCTGGCTTCCCACAGAGTTCTGAGGTACATCACATCAGGTCCTGGGGATTTATCCACGTTTATGTGTTTCAAAATATCCAACACTTCCTCCTCTGTAATATGGACATTGGTCAAGATGTCACAATCTATTTCCCTACATTCTATGTCTTCCATATACTTCTCCTGTGGCTCCACACAAAGTCTGCATTGCTGATCTTTGAGAGTTCTATTCTCTCCCTAGTTACCCCTTTCTCCTTAATGTATTTGTAAAAACCCTTTGGATTCTCCTCAATTGTATTTTCCAAAGCTATCTCATGTCCCTTTTTTGTCCTCCTGATTTCCCTCTTAAGTATACTCCAACTGCCTTTACATTTTTCTAAAGGTTCACTCGATCTATCCTGTCTATACCTTACATATGCTTCCTTCTTTTTCTTAACCAAACCTTAAATTTCTTTAGTCATCCAGCATTCCCTATATCTACCAGCCTTTCCTTTCACCCGTACAGGAACATACTGTCTCTGGACTCTCGTTATTTCATTTCTGAAGGCTTCCCATTTTCCAGCTGTCCCTTTTCCTGTGAACATCTGTTCCCAATCAGCTTTCGTACATTCTTGCCTAATACCATCAAAATTAGCCTTCCTCCAATTTAGAACTTCAACTTTTAAATCTGGTCTTTCCTTTTCCATCACTATTTTAAAACTAATAGTTATTTGACTTATAAAGCAAAACTTCAACACCACGAAGCAGCTAGCTGAGCGAATGGTCTAAGTGTAGAGATAGAACTGTGCAAAGTTAAAAATCACACAACACCAGGTTATAGTCCAACAGGTTTATTTGGAAGCATTAGCTTTTGGAGTGCTGCTCCTTCATTAGGTGGTTGTGGAGTATAAAATCATAGGACACAGAATTCATAGCAAACATTTAGTGTGATGTAACTGAAATTAAATATTTAAAAAGACCTAGATTGTTTGTTAAGTCTCTCATCTTTTAGAATGGGCATGTTGGTTTCAGTTCTTTCATATGTAAATTCAAGAACTTTCTTAAAGTTACATTCTCAAGTGAACTTTAACAATAGGTGCCATGTTGGCTTTCATTTTCTTAAGCAAATTCTCAATTTATTGAGTCATCCAGCATTACCTACACCTACCAGCCTTTCCATTCACCCTAACAGCAATATACTGTCCCTAACTCTCATTATCTAATTTCTGAAGGCTTCCTATTTTCCAGCCATCCCTTTACCTGTGAACATCAGCCCCCCCAATCAGCTTTAGAAAGTTCTTGCCTAATACTGTCAAAATTAGGCTTCCTCCAATTTAGAACTTCAACTTTTAG
>NC_057722.1:64170180-64171612 GCF_004010195.1 Chiloscyllium plagiosum
GGGGGCGGTGTTGGATGGGGTTGGGGGGCATGGGGGTGGTGTTGGATGGTGAGGGCGGGGGCTTACATGCTGTGTGCTGCTGCCTCATCTCCTGAATGGGGAGCAGACTTAAAAATCTCTGAGCCCCAGATGAATGGCATTTAATTGATTAACTGAATAATCGATTATCCGAATGAAAAATGCCTGTCCATCTCATTCGGATAATTGAGGTTCCTCTGTAATAGAATTATGGTCACTGGCCCTGAAGTGCTCCCCCATGACACCTCAGTCATCTACCCTGCCTTATTTCCCAAGAGTAGGTCACGTTTTGCACCTTATCTAGTAGGTACATCCACATACTGAATCAGAAAATTTTCTTGTACACACTTAACAAATTCCTCTCGATCTAGTCCCTTAACACTATGGCAGTCCCAGTTTATGTTTGGAAAGTAAAAATCCCCTGCCATAACCACCCTATTATTCTCACAGGTAACTGAGATATCCCTAAAAATTTGTTTCTCAATTTCCAGCTGACTTTTAGGGGGTCTATAATACAATCCCAATAAGGTGATCATCCCTTTCTTATTTCTCAGTTCTACATCAATAACTTCCCTGGATGTATTTCCAAGAATAACCTCCCTCAATACAATTGTAATGCTATCCCTTATCAAAAATGTCACTTCCCATCCTCTCTTGCCTCCTTTTCTGCTCTTCCTGTAGCATATGTATCCTGGAACATTAAGCTGCCAGTCCATATCTGGTTCAGTTATGATATGGGTCATGTTTAGTATGGTCACCCATTCTCATGTCTTACATTCACAGGCCCGTTATTACATAATATTGTTTGTAGTAAGAACCCCTTTTCACACTCTTAGCTCTTAGAGTCATAGAGATGTACAGCATGGAAACAGACCCTTCAGTCCAAACCGACCATGCTGATTAGATATCCGAACACAATCTAGTCCCACCTGCCAACACCTGGCCCATATCCCTCCAAACCGTTCCTATACATATACCCATCCAAATGCCTCTTAAATGTTGCATCCACCACTTCCTCTGACAGCTCATTCCATACAAGTACCACCCACTGTGTGAAAAGGTTGCCCCTTAGGTCTCTTTTATATCTTTCCCCTCTCACCCTAAACCTATGCCTTCTAGTTCTGGACTCCCTCATCTCAGCAAAAAGACTTTGCCTATTTACCCTATCCATGCCTGTCATAATTTTGTAAACCTCTATAAGGTCACCTCTCAGCCTCCAACGCTTCAGGGAAAACAGCCCCAGTCTGTTCAGCCTCTACCTATAGCTCAAATCCTCTAACCCTGGCAACATCCTTGTAAATCTTTTCTGAACCCTTTCAAGTTTCACAACATCTTTCCGATAGGAAGGAGACCAGAATTGCATGCAATATTCCAATAGTGGCCTAACCAATGTCCTGTACAGCCGCAACATGAC
>NC_057722.1:64172263-64193228 GCF_004010195.1 Chiloscyllium plagiosum
CTAGGACCTTACCATTAAGTGTATAAGTCCTGATAAGAATTGCTTTCCCAAAATGCAGCACCCTGCATTTATCTAAATTAAACACCATCTGCCACTTCTCAGCCCATTGGCCCATCTAGTCCAGATCCTGTTTTAATCTGAGGTAACCCTCTTCACTGTCCACTACACCTCTTCTTCTTATCTCTTACTCAGCCTTACTTCTGTCTTGGCCTGCTGTCCATTAAGTCCTTGTCTATACATTGTTATGGACCAGGCCAGACCACTCAAAACATTCTTAAGAGGCAACCCAGACCATACCTTTGCAATTTGTTTCAATAAGTGTAAAGTTAACTTGGATGATTACCGGGTTTTAAAACAGATAAAAATTTATTCACAAAATGACACAATGAAACACAAAGAACAGAACTCAGTCTATCCAAACTAGACTTAAGTATGCAGTTCCGAATATACATAACAGTCCCAATAAGCAAAACCCCTTAAATACAGTAAAAATGGAACAAATGCTTACAGGTTGAAGTTAGAAGAACAGAAGGAGAGAGAGAAAGTTTAGCAGCCTGTTTCCATGCATCTGAACTCCTAACTAGTTCTAGACTGAACTGCTTAGCTGGAGAGTTGACCACTCTCCTTTCTTTATACAGGTCACTTCTAAAATATGATCACTTTGTTATGATGTCTCATCTTTTTACATATAAACAAAAGTCCTCCCAAAACCCTTTTTCATCTCTGTACCAAACTAGTCACCTTGGAGCCAGGAGGATTTTATGACCCCACTGAAAAAATCAAGGATACAGTATCCTTGAAAAAATGAACAGTTCTTAGAAAAAAGGGGCCAGCTCTTTGACATCCCTTTCATTTCTCACTCTATCTAGGCTCCGTCATCATCAGTGTATTCATCCCTCCCCCATTACGGCTTCAGCATAAATTCCAAGTTTTCTGAACACTTAAACAGCTTTGATGTAGAGTTGTCACATTCTATATGGAGGCTACCAGAATTGGTGAGATTCTCCAGCACTTTCTGTTTGTGGTTTACATCTCCAGTATCTGCAGTTGCTTGTTTTATTGTAGAATAATAGACCCAGTTCTATGATGAGAATGTGCACCCACAAATTGTAAATGAACAGACTGGGAAGAAAATTGCTCAGTCCAAAGAGCTAAAGGAAAGCCAACCTGAGCCATAGAAAAATCACCTTGTGCATGGAATTCATATCCAAAAAAACATGAAACATCAACAGCAATTCATGCAAACCTTGGATATAAAATAGTCTTCACAATTAACAAGAAACATGAAACAAAATTGAATTAAATTGCATTTTCATTCATTAGAACAAAAACATAAATGTATTGAATTGAATGTAAATCGTTTGATCAGCAATACATATTAATATTGGAGCAAATATCTCCAGGCTGAACATTTTGTGGACAGAAATAGGAAAGTTTTGAACTATGGTGTAGACCCTTTGCCCACCATGTTTTTTCTTTACATTATTCTTTGGTTTCAGTAACATTTCAGGGAAATAACATTTTCATTGATGCCAGGATCAAGTAAACATGGATGCTCTTAATCAATCTGCTTCATGATATAACTTGGTATTTGTTGCCAATGATTTACAATGAGGGTATTCTGGACACTATGCATAAGTTCTAAGCATAATCTTTGCATTTTCAAAAGCAGTGAAGCAGTTAGCATGAAATTCAAGAAATTTGCTGCTATACATAGGACTCAAATGTGCAATGGAAATCAAATACAAATCTGATAACTGTGTCACATTATCCAGATATGATATAAACACAGCATTCCTTCAGTTATCTTTGAATGAAAGACTGTTTCAAAATACACCATACTTTTCAATAGTTTTTCACTGCTGTAATGAAGCATTTTCATGTTTCTTGGTTTGCAGATACTGCAGCAATCCAGAAGGTTGTTGGGCAATGACAGGTGCACCTTTGTCTGAGAGTTTCTCCATCCAAGCAGCCAATGTTGACTGCCACAATGACAGGTTATTGCATTTGAAAAAGAGCATAAATATATATTAAGGGCCATTCCATTTCCATTAGCTACATTCTTTTACCTTTTTCCTGTGGTTTGCATTTTTGGCTCCATTTTGTCGTCTTTATCTCAGTTGATTTTACTGACAAATGACTAACATAAGAAAAATAGTTGATCTTTTTCATAAACTTTGAAGTATATACCAGTAGCAGGTGCTCTGTGCTGCTCCATAAGTCACCGCTCTGCCTGTGAGATTATTGCATGTGATTTGCATGTGGTTTCCTGACAGGTGAGTTGAATTTGAAGTGTTGTTATTTTTAGCAGACCTCCTCTGTTGGTATTAGAGAGTTTGGTAGCTTCAAGGAAACAAAATGTAAATTCGATACAGGAATCCCACCCACTCATGACAAAACACCAATTAAACCCATTAATGAGTCAGTTGTCACTATTAACCTTGAGCTCACGTGACTTTATTATCAGGCAGGGAATTAGTGAGGATCACTTGTGTTTCCTGACCTTTCAAAGACCGCTCAACAAACCCAAAAAGCTTTGCTTGCAGCTTTGTACAGCAGTCTCTCATTGACAGAAACTTAGTGCCCAACTGAGGCACTAGGAAGCAGAGTTGCTGGAAGCCACGCAACTAGCTTTGCCTCTGATAATGCTGCCATACCACAACTCTCTGAGAAGAAATTCCTCCTTAACTCAGTCTTAACATGGCGTCCTTAATTCTGAGACAATGCTTTCTGATCTTAGACTCTCCCATGTGGGGAACATCCTCTCAGAATTTGCCCCGTCAATGCCCTTAAGAATCAAAGATTCAATTAGATCACCTCATTTTTCTATATTACAGTGAGCAGAGTCCCAAACGGTTTAATCAGGCTTTGTACTTGAGAAATCATATGTCTCAATTTGATTGAGATTTTTTTGAAGAGCTGACCAATAAGTTAAATGGAGGCAGAGTGGTAGAATTGTTGAAGGTCTTGATAAAGTCCATGTAGACAATGTTCCACATGATAAACTGGTTAGTACAGTTAAATCACATGGGATCTGGGGAAAGCTAGTCAATTGGACACAAAATTGAAGATGGTAAGTGACAGCAGATGGAGATAGAGGTTTGTTGTCTGGAAGGGAGGCCTGTGACCAGTGGTGTGCCACAACGATTGGTGCTGAGTCCACTGCTGTTAGTAATTTATATAAATGATTTGGATGAGAATGTAAGCGGCACAGTTAGTATGTTTGCAAATTACACTAAAGTTGATGGTATAGTGGACAGGAACAAACTTATCTAAGAGTACAATGGGACCTTGATCAACTGGGCCAGTAGGTATGGAAATTAATATGAGAGCTGAGTAACTAAATTAATGGAGCGATACATAGAGTTGTGTGACAGACGAGCACAGGCTGAAAATAATGGTAGCACAATGTGATAGGTTAGTCAAATCATGTGATATGTGAGAAAACGTTGAAGACAATGGTGGCATAATGTGATAGGTTAAGTGCAAAGTAGAAGACCATTGACAGAAGATGATTAGTTTAGAAAGACAATGCAAGCTAATACGATTGGTCATGTTAATGACACCAGATAAGTGCGGCAACTAGAAAAGTATAAAAAGTAGTGAGCCCCAGGAAGCGGAAGCAAATGGGAAGCCATTTTCTGATTGTCACAGCTATGTTTGCAATAAGAGTTTAACTTCATGAGGAATTCTCTATGTCTCTTAGTGATTCTCACAAAGCATTGTGTACGACCTCTCCACAACAAATTTGGCGCTATCAGAGGGGGCATTTTGCGGTTGACTTGGAAATTCCCTAGGCTGACAGAATAAGGGTTGGCCCTTAAATAAAAAAGGTAAGAATTTTGCTGTTAATTCGGACTACATTTTGTTAAGTAGTGGAGGTCCCCTGGGATGCAGAAGTACAGAGAAACTGCTGAAGGATTGCTCCGAACCCAAGGTCCAAAAGATGCTTGGTAAATTGAATTGGAGGAGGCGCAGGAAAACTGCAGAGTGGGATGACTAAGAGTAGAACAAAGAGATTGGCTGAGATAAAATTCCACGTGGTGTAGGTAAGTCTCTATGGATACCGCCTCACGGGTAACGAGGGTCTGAGCGGACAGGGCAGAATGTTCTGCGGTGACAACGACAATCCCATCAGCCATTTGATCCGGATGATTCAATCATACATGCAGCCCTATTGCCCTTTTTGGTGCCTCCTTCTTCAGGCCTCCACATTCTATCAACAAGATGAATGGGGAAGCATCATGTCCAATAGTGGTGTGGTTATAGTACTCCTTGGTCTACCAGTAAAAGTAACCAGACATTCCCTATGGGCATTTGCACAGTACGTGAAGGCTTGAGCTTTGAATGTTTCAGACAGAATGGCTCTGTTCCGGTAGGTCACTTTGAAGGCCCTTGTGTGAACACATTTGACATTGATACTGACACAACCTTTGGTGCCAGTGAGCCACACCACGATTTTGTTATGAATTCTCTGCACATTCCATTAGCAGAAACCTGGTGGCTGTGTGGCCTGGAAGTGGGGGGCTCTGTCTGATGCTTCCCTCCCAGCTGGGATGGTACCTGCACTCATGTAATGCTCCTCCAAGAGATTGTTGTGTTACCAAGGGCCCAGTTTGACACCCTATCACAACCAACTTTACACAGTCCCTGACGGAAGTGTCTGTCCCTGATCCAATAACACAAATTGATAGTACAGGTCAGCCAAGGGTGTCCCCAATGAGTTCAAGGCCCGAAACAAAATTGCCACAGGGTGCAAGTCTCTCCTCCCTGCTAGAGGGATTAGCAAAAATGCTGAATGGATTAATTACATCTATTACAAACAACAGAGATTTATTAATTACACTGATGATGCCCTCTCAGCCTTGGGGGAGGAAATGGATGCAACTAGCAAAATGTCATGTCAAAATAGACAGGCTCTGGATTGGGTTGTTAGCCAAAAGAGGAGGAGTCTGTGTAATGTTTGGGGAAAATTGCTGCACCTTCATACCCAATAATACTAGCCCAGAGGGATATTTTATTAATGCAATGGATAAGCTGAAGAATCTAAGAAAAAAGCCTAAGGAAAATAGAGTCCGGCCATGTTTTTTGAATGGTTGGATAGCGTTTTGGGGGAATGAGGGACTTGGTTCACCAACATTGGGACTGTCGCAGGTATTGTGCTGCTTACTGTTGCATTTATGTTTTGCTGTGCTTTATCTCTTATTAAGTCTTTTTTATTGCATCTTGCTGCATAGACGCTCCTTGTCTTTCCGGAGAACTCCAGACCATCCCCCTCTTCCGATAGGGTTTCAATGCTCTATTGCTATGATCTTATGTCCGCTGAGGTGCAGAGGGCTTGTCTGAATGAAGGAGCCTGAACTATTTTATGTAACACATGATCTTAGATTGTAAGAGTCCTTGGGTCTTTTTTCCTGTTCCAGCTATTTGATGGCAGAACTTTGGCTGAGGGACTCCAGGAATGGAGGAAGAATGCTTTGAGAACTGGACCCCAAAATTATTTCTGCCCGCTTTTGGGCCTGCAGCTTCCTCAATGGCCGTTGTAGGTTCCGTCTGATTGTCTTCTTTCTCTGTGTGAGACCAGTAGGTATCAAAGGGGGGAGTATATGGAAATTAGTAGGACAGCTGTGTAGTTAAATTAATGGAGTGATACATAGAATCATGTGATAGATGAGCTACAGATGAGCACAGGCTGAAAATAATGGTAGCACAATATGCTAGGTTAGTCAAATTATGGGATAACTGAGCAAATGTTGAAGACAATGGTGGCATAATCTGAAAGGTTAAGTGTAAAGTAGAAGACTATTGTGTCAGAAGATGATTATTTTAGATAGACAATACAAGCTAATATGATTGGTCCTGCTGGTGACACCAGATAAGCAAAGCAACTAGAAAAGTATAAAAGTAGTGAACCCCATGAATTGGGAGCAATTGGGAAGCCATTTTCTGATTGCCACAGCTTTTGTTTGGAAATAAAAGATTAACTTCTTGAGGAATTCTCTACGTCTCCTGGTGATTCTCACAAAGCATCAGGTATGACCTCTCCACAACATAGGCTGAGGAATGGCAGAGTTTAATTTAGATAAATGGTGTTTCCTCGCTGCTACAGCCTTTGCTTAGAGTGGCACAATGGTTGTGGTCAGCACTGCTGCCTCACAGCACCAGGGACCCAAGTTTGATTCCCACTTCAGGTGACTGTGTGGAGTTTGCACATTGTCCCTGTGTCTGCATGGGCTTCCTCCCACAATCCAAAGATGTGCAGGTCGGGTGAATTGGTGATGCTAAACTGCCCATAGTGTTCAGGGATATGTAGGTTAGGTGCATTAGTCAGGAGTAAATGTAGGGTAGGGGGGTGGGTTACTCCTTTGGAGGTTCAGTGTGGACTTGTTGGGCCAAATGTCCTGTTTCCACACCGTAGTGATTCTATGATTCCAATGCAAGGTGTTGCATTTTAGTAAGATAAACCAGGGCAGGACTTGCATAGTTAATAGTAGACCCTGGGAGTATTGTCAAACAGAGAACTAAAGGATGCGGATACATAGTTCCTGGCCAATGATGGCACAGGTAAGCAGGGTGGTGAAGAAGGCATTTGGCACACTGGCCTTCATTGGTCAGACACTGCATACAGAAGTTGAGCCATCATGTTAAGGCTATACAATACATTGGTAAGGCCACATTTGAAGTACTGTGTACATTTTTGGCTTCCCTATTATCAAAAGACTGTTATTAAACTGGAAAGAGTTTAAGGATGGTCAAGGATGTTACCCGACTGAATGAATGGTTTGAGTTATAAGGAGAGACTGGCTTGGCTGGTACTTCTTTCTTTGGAGCATAGGATGCTGAGTTGTGATCTAATAGAGGACTATAAAACCGTGAGGGGAGAAGGTGAAGGTCCAAGGTCTTTTCTCAAAGTTAGGGAGGTCCAAAACTAGAGTGCATAAGTTTCAAGTGAGAAAGAACAGATTTAAAAAGGACACCAGGGGAAAATTTGTCACCCAGAAGTTAGTGCATAGGTGGAACAAACTGCCAGAGGAAGTTGTACAGTCAGGTACTTTCACAACATGTAAAAGATATTTGGATAGGTACATAAATTGGAGAAATTTCACAAGATATGGGCCAAACACAGGCAAATGTGACTATTTCTGTTTATGAAACCTGATTGGTATGGATGAGTTGGGCCAAAGGGCTTGTTTCTATGCTCTACAGTTCTATGACTATAACCTTTGTTCATAAAACAATCCCTTCATACTGGAAACATTCTATGAAACCTTTCTGAATTCCTCCAATGAAATAATATATTTTCTTACATAAGGAGACCAAAACTGCTCACATTACTCCATCTCATCAATACCTTGTATAGTTGTAGTAAAACGCTTATACTCCAATCCCCTTGAAATAAGGGAAATAGATGTCAACCAGCCAATTAAGTTTTTACAGGCTCATTCAAACTAATCACACCATTCTCATTCCCTGACTCATTTTTCACTTCCCTCCTTTTGTTTGTTTCAAGTATGTTCAGTTCCCATTTTGAATATTGCCCTTGAATCTGTATCCAGAAGGCTATCAAGCAGTGTCTTCCAAATCCTGACCTGATTTCTTCATTACGCCTCTTGTTCCCTTCTCAATCATATGCAATATGTGTACAGGTTCATGATCCTTCATGCAACTTTCTTTATTTACACTTAATTATCTTTTCACTATCAGTCATAGAGTCATAGCACGGAAACAGACCGTTCAGTCCAACCAATCTATGCCGAACATAATCCTAAACAAGTCCTACCTGCCTATTCCTGGCCCATATCCATTCAAACCTTTCCTATTCATGTACTTGTTAAAATATAATTTAAACATTGCAATTGCACCCATATTTACTACTTCCTCAGGAAGTTCATTCTACACGTGAACAACCCTCTAAAAAAACTTGCCCCCATGTCTTTTGTAAAATCTTTGTCCTCTCACCTTAAAAATGTGCCTCCTAGTCTTGAAATCCCCATCCACAGGAAAAGACAACTACCATTAACCCTATCTATGCCTCTCATTATTTTGACCTTCTAAAAGGTTGCCACCTACACATCAGTGAAAAAGGTCCCAGCTTTTCTTTATGACTCAAACTTTCTATAGCCAGCAACATCCTGGTAAATCTCATCTGAACTCTCTCCAGCTTAATAATATCCTTCATGTATGTAGTTCTCACCAATGTTCTGTACAACCTCAGCATAACTTCCCAACTCCTATACTCAAAGGACTGTGCAATGAAGGCAAGTGGGCTAAGCACATTTTTAACCACCCTGTCTGTAGTGCAGTTTGATCTCTACAATCACAGCAGAAGTCAAACATATGACAGCTTGGTTTCCACTGTGAATCCCTTTGTGCAAGCTTGAATCCTCCCTTGAGAGACCAGTATCAAGTCAGGCATTTGAGAAGGAAGCTTAAAGTATATCCACCTGCCATATTATACTCTTATGTTATTAGAGCTAGTTGGGATATGTACAATAAACAGATTTGGTTACCTGACACCTTCTGACTTGGAAATAAACAGAACGAAAGAATATCACAAAATGTGGAAAGAGACAAAGAATTTTTAACCTATCAAGCCCAAATCTTATTTAGATTATTTTCAATCTACTATTTTACTTGACCTATTCAATTTTTGCAAATTATGAAATGAATTCACAAAACTAATAAGCATAAACACTTTAGATGGCTGGTTAAAAAAAATTAATATGAAGAGGTGATCCAGGACATTGGAGAAACAATTAAGGAAAGGAAATGAGTGTGGAATGAGTCAGCAGTTCAGAAGAACTCAATAGATGAACAACGGAATTCCCCAGCTCTGTTTCAAACCAACGCCAATCATGGGTAACACAGAATACTCATTGGATATGATGACTGAATAAAAGAATTCTACAGGCAGAGAAGCAAGGATATTATTGAGCTCTGAATTTTTTTTTTTAGGAGAGCTCAGAGTTGGCAACAACTTTAAGTGCGTTTTTGGGCTCTAATGAACCTTCTTGTTATGAAGATAAACCAAATCCCCTCAGAATATATCGAGGAGATAATCTAGACCTTAATATTTTTCTTTAATTAAAGGCAAATGAAAGGTGTTGCATTCCAGATGCATTTTGATTGGTCAAACTAGTACACTTTAAGCAAAACACATTTCATTCTTACACTACAATTATAATACAGACAAAAAAAAACTGGCTCAACTCTAACTCTATCAAAATACTTAACAAAATAATATATTATTTAAATACAACTCATTAACTGTTTCCATATAGTTCATTCTACAAGCCTTGGCAAAGCAAATTCAGCAAAATACATCTCCGTCACTTGACATTTCCAGACCTGGAGAAATGTCAAAACTGAAAATGAATCTCGCAGAAATGTGAAAACTCAGCTTTTGCAGCAGCAGTGAAAAAGAACTGAATCCAAGCTTCAACAACTACCCTGCTTTACATAGAGCAGATAGTTCCACATCAGGTTTGCAACATCTGCTTTCAAGAGAAACAGGACAGAACAAATCCCTCTTAAAGTCACATCTCATCACATTTGAAGTAACTGACAAAATAAATGTACATCCTTTGACCATTCTAATGTATAACACCTGTATTCATAGAGTGTGGATCACAACTCACCTCAGCTAATTATGTATCCAGTATCAAGGTTAGGAACTTATTTTACAGACCTCCCATCTTATATTTACATCTACTTCAACTTGGTGGGAAGAATTTGTAAAACTGAGTTGTTGTATTGCTATCACCTATTACACATTATTAGAAAAATCAAGCTCTACTCCTAAAAGCCAGAGCTCTAGATATGAAGATTTTCACAACTTGGAGCTCACTAAAGCATACAAGGAATATAGATGAATAATGCATTGATCCTGGTCTTTAAATCATTGCAATTCCTTTTAAACATCTGTGTGGTTAGAAAATTATAACTTGTTCTTCAAATATCCTTGCCGACTTTTATAAGTGTGCCATTGAGAGCATTCTGTCTGGATGTATCACTACCTGGTATGGCAACTGTACCATTCAAGATCTGAGATGGTTACAGAAAGTGGTGAACACGGCCTGTACAGTCACAAAGGCCAACCTTCCATCTATAGGAACCAGGCCCACTGTCAAGGAAAGGCCGCCAGCATTCTCAAAGATCCATCCCACCTTTGCCATGTTTTTCGACAACCTCTACCATCAGGGAGAAGGTACAGAAACCTGAACAAAAACATGCACACAAACACACACCTGCCCGTTTTGAAACAGTTTCTACCCTACTGTTGTTAGAATACTGAATGGACTCACAAACTCCTAACATTCGCCTGTACCTGAGTTTTTGCTTTTGCCGCTGTTTACTTACTATTTACTTATCTATGCTATTTAACTCTGCAACCTGCCTGTATTGCTCCCAAGACAAAGCTTTTCACTGTGCCTCAGTACACATGACAATAAATTCAATTCAATCTCTTTATAGGAATTCAATTAGCTATGGCCTACATTAGATTCTAGTTTCATCAAGTGGTTGACTGCTGATGTTCTGAGTTGAAGAATGTGGTGTTCGAAAAGCACAGCTGGCCAGGAAGCATCCGAGAAGCTAATGAAGAAAACAAATGAAAAGGAAATACTTAAGTGTTGGCAATTTTCAAAATTAGAAAAAGAGCCTGAGCAGATGGAATTAAGAGGGGAACTTGTCAGGATCACATCATAACTTTTCAATTTTTCTCAAGAATAGGAGAGGATCAAAAGAATGCAAAGGTTGCACTTCATTCAAAAAAAGGAGGATGGGTAAATCATGGCCATCAGCTGAATATCACAGCAGAAGCAGCATTTAAAAAATAATATAGGGCAAACAGAAGCTCATAGAAGCTCATTTGGTTTTGTCAAAGACAAATTGCATTTGATTGCCTTAATTTAATTACCAGATGCAGTGAAAAGTGGATGGTGATGCCAATACAGTTGTGGTTATGCAGATAGGTGATCAAGGGATATATGATATTATGTCACATAATAACTTTTTAAGAATAAAATTGAGATCCACAAGATAAAATGCCCAATGGGTTTATGAACTTTTTAAGTTGTTCAGTACAAGAAACAGTTTAGCAGTAAGAGATATCAGAAAAATCATAGATATTTAGGGTAATTGATGAAACATTATAGTCTGAATGAGAGGAGAAAATATACACCAGATTTGATCATCTAGAGTGTAACATCTAAAATGATGGTGTGAGCACATTTAATCATCTCATTTCAGAGGACATGAGGTAAATACATGAATTAGTGAGACAAAGAACTGAAAGTTTCTGCAGAAATTCAGCAGGTCTGGCAGTATCTGTGGAGTGAGAAAGAAATTTATAATTTTGAGATCAATGAACCTTCATCAGTACTGAATGGATAAAGTAGAAATGTAATGTACCATCACTTGTATTTTTACAAATAAAAGTTGAAAAGTGTTCAAACTGCCATACTCCAGTGCCATTTTAATAACAGAAATTTTATACACATATATAAAAGAAAGCAATTAAGACAAAGTCCATCTGAGTTCAATCCACAGACTCCTGGAGACCTGAAACCTAAGGCACTGCAAGGAATCCCATGTTGTAATATTTAAGTTTACAACAGTCAGTGGAATGGGGGAGAAAGGAGTGAGTGGATTGGTGGAAACTTAGCCCAGAGAGAGAGAGAGACAGTTAAGCAAAGTAATACGATAGCATGCCAGGGAGAAAGAATAACAGGGACCATAAGTACATGAAACCAGTTCTGAAGAAGGGTAATTGGACTGGAAATCTTAACTCCGCTTTCTTTCCACAGATGCTACCAGATCTGTTGAGTAGCTTTGGCAATTTCTGGTTTTGTTTCCGATTTCCAGCATCTGCAGTTCTTTGTTTTATTTTCATGAAAATATAAGATTCGCTGGGCTATGGCAAGTGAGAATTGGAATGTGCTTTCAAAGCAATTGAGCAAGTATGTTGGAACAGATCACCTTCTTCATTTCTGTTCATGTAGTGTTTCCAGAATTCTTTGATCAAAAAGATGCAGTGTTAAGTTTTTATTTAAGTAGTAATGCAACTCATTTATAACATACAATGGAAATAAAATTGAAAAGGCAATGTGTAACTCTGTGGTCTTGTTTAAAATCCTAAAAAGTCGAAATGAAAAGAAGAAAAATGACTGTCGTACCAGCCCATGACTTAAGTTGATGTAAAATGATATTAGGGGATTTATAACTAATATAAGAAAAGGAACTAGCAGCTACATATAGCAAATATTCACAGCCAGACTTGTGGTCTCCATACAGAGTTACTGGTTAAGATCATGAAAGATCCCATGGGAATTATAAAAGCAACTCATTAAGAACAAACATAAGGGAATTTAATCACATTTCTGTGAACAGGCTGCACTAAACACATAAACATTTAAATAAGGGGCATCTTTTAAAGGCCTAGCAAAGCATCAGTCCCAACTTTGTTATCTAGTAAAGTGTAGAAGGGAATGTCTGATCCTACACGATTCTGAAGATTTTAGGTAATTGTCAATAGAAATACAAACAACAAACTAATATCAACGAGAATTCCATGAGCAAGATTTGTAAGCAGTCCACGTCGTTAGCAGTGAAGATAAAGCAACTAATGATGTGAATAGTTAACTTCTACAAGAACACCAATTAAAAAATGGTGTAGAAAGTGGTTGTATAACAGTCAGTGAGACTTTGGAAAAAAATAAACAATTTTAGTTTTACTAATGAACAAACAACTTAAACACTGATTTAAATAATTTGAAAAAATCCTTACATCCAAAGATCAAGGAAAGAATGAGGAAAGAAGTAGAAAATACAAGGTAAAAATCTAAACAAGTTTCTTTTAATGACTTGGTAAAGCCAGAAAGGGATTACATTTCACCCTCAAGTTAGATGCTGTTGTATTAAGTAAAGAAAATTAGTAATGGAAAGTCTTTCGAGTAAAGACAAATAAAGATTTGTCCAATAACTAAACTCTGGTTTAAAACCAGCATCTGAGTACAGAGAGGATGGGGCTGTTGTTGCAAATAAAAGTCTGAGAGACTGTTTGTTTGATCTCTCAGGCTCAAGTGAGAGAAGTTGATCCCAATTTGTCAGTTCTGTGTTACAGAAATTTATATTAGAGTTGATCTTAAAGAATTTTCAGCAATTTGTAGAAATTAACATCCTTTTGATCTTCTGCAGTAAGGTTCATAGGGACTATAAATTGCAAAACAAAATTTGGAAGTGTCCTAAATGTACCAAGTACCCAAGACATTGGCAAATAATATGGTGCAGCTGGCTAATGTCTGGGAAGGAGAATAAAACGGTCAATTTTGAAATGTGGTTACATAGTATATATTGTATATTCCAAAGACAAATTATAAAGCTATCTGCTAAGTGTCATGAGATTATGTGAGGAACTAGGACTGTCCATAGAATTATCCATCATTGGTTATGTGTTTTTCAGACTGAATGTATAGATTAGGTGGATGTGGATAACAATGATATTAATCGTATGCAATTACTGTGATGCAATATGCATAAAAATGCTGTACTTCAGTAAAGGGAACCAAAGTGTCCCAGACAGGGACCCTTCCCTCACAGTATTGGTAAGGACCTCTTAATAAACGCCAATTTTCCAACAAAACACAGGACTCAAGACTCCTATTTTATATTTGTACCTTCAACAGTGACTCCATGTCATCTTGGTCCCAAAGCTTTGAGCATTTACATCAATTTTGAACCAGAACAATTGCAAGAAAATCAGATGGATGAGACTTTAGCTTTAGCTTACAGAACCAACATATTGAATATTTATTAATGAAATGTGCAGTTTCATAATAATGATCAAAAGGAGAAAGAATTTCAGGTGAAGTGGAATTACTCATGTGATATGCCATGATTCCTTGATATTTTGCATCAAGAATATGCTTTACAATGGATTACCAATTCCTCTGTACTTGCATGCACACAGCCTCCATATAAATGTTTACATGTGTTACCATGCTAAATAATCTTTTGACAAGTAAAGGCAAAATAGTTCAGGAAAGTGCAGAAACATACTCTGCAAGGCCCAATTTGACAATCTGGCACACAGAATGTAGCAAGCATATTTTACATTGCAGAATTTATTTTTGCAATTTCTTCTCATGCATTTTACACCAAAACTTTGCAAGTGTTAATTTCAAAAAGAGCAAGTTGTATGATGAAAATAATTGAACTAATTAGAAAAAAGCAGTAGCACTCTGTACATTTGCATTACTCTAAGCTCTAGATCATGGGAATCTCTTGCAGAGCAGATGGGATCTGTACAGTGAGGTTTGCTAGTGCCACTCAAGAACGTTTAAACTAATGTTGTGGGAGTGGGAAGCAGAGCACCAAGTCAGCATGTATGGAGAAAGTGGAGATTAGGAGGATGAACAAGCAGGGCCTGTTTAATTAAGAAGATGGGACTACAAGAAGTGTATTGAGTAAGGACAGAGGGAGAAATAATAAAAATATACTGAAGGGTGGGATAGAATGTACAGCTGAAAGTAGAGTTTGTTATATAAATGCAGTGTGTAAGGTACAGATTCAAATTGGAAATTGTGATATAGCAGTAATTATGGAAACATGGATGCAGGATAGTTAGGACTGGGTGTTAAACATACCAGATTATAAGATTCAAAGGAGAGACAGAGAATTGGCAAAGAGGTGGGGGAGCGGGAGTCAGTAGAAGTGAAGCTGGAAGAGTACAGCAGGTCAGACAGGATCTGAGAAGTAGGAAAGTCAATGGTTTCGACCAAAATCCTTCATCAGGGTCCTGACAAAGGGTTTTGGCCCAAAACATTGACTTTCTTACACCTCAGATGCTGTCGCACCTGTCATATTCTTCCAGCTTCACATCTACTGACTCTGACTTCCAGCCTCTGCAATCCTTACTGGCTCCCATTGTAGTAGCATTACTGATTAGAATAAGAATCACTTCTACAGTGAGTGAGGATGTAATGAGAGGGAAGCACCCAGTGGAGACACCACGGGTGGAACTGAAGAGCGTAAAGAATCTAAAACCACAATAGGTGTCTTATATAGATCCGCTGGTAACAGCTCAGAATAACCACACAACTTTGTGATATAACTGGTTTGTCGAACTTTCTCTATACAGTGCTCCAAACTTGGTATTGGGTATGAGTCTGACATTGTTACAGTGCTGACATTCCAATAATGCAGGCAAAATTGTTGAATCCTATCAGGTTTGGGAACTAACATGATCACTGAATTCCACTTGCTCTGACTCAGTTCAATGATATCTTTGTTGTGCATCACATCTACTTTCTTCTGGATCTGTGTGGCTTAAAGGATTAAGGCGTGTTGTTTTAGGGGAAAAGCACTTCCTACTTCTATCTCATGCACAATAGCATTAGTCCTCACCATCTTATTCCTTTATATGTCCTCATACTGGTGTAACAAATGTTTCAATTGGATTCTTTACTTCTGAGACAGATAGTTCATTAACCTATCCCACTCCTCAAGAATGTCCTCACTGTTTAACATATTTTGAGGGACATCAAACTCCCTGACATCTGGATTTGATTCCGTATTCTGCAGGGCAGTAACTAACACTTGTTTCTCTAGTTCATTCTCTCTCTTATAACAAGGTTTCAACATATTCACATGACATACCCAATGCTCTTTTTTTCCTATCTGACATCTTTGCCAGATAGTTTACTTGACACAACTTTTTCTCAATTTGAAATGGATCACTAAACCTGGCTTTGAAAGAATCTCCAACCACTAGTAGCAATACTAATATGTGATGCCACAAGGGAAAAGGTCCAAAGTTCAGAGTTTTTATCTGCCACCTCCTTCATCCTATACTATGGCCTCTTCAGGTGCTGTTTAGTTAACTCACCTACCCAATTTAATCTCTCCCTCAACTCTGATACATAATCCAAGTGTGAGATCTCTGACCTTGGTTCTGTCAATTTGTCTTTAACTAATCTCAAAGGTCCTCTCAATTCATGTCTCAATATTAACTCAAAGGGAGTAAACTGAGCAGATTCATTTGGGACATCTCAAATGGAAAATAATACAAATGGGGTACCATTTCTCAATCATTCCGGTAATCCTGACAGTACGCTGTTAATATGGTCTTCAGGATCTGATGCTACCTTTCCAAAGGGATTCAGGATGATACGCATTTGATTTAAAGTGTTGTGTGCCTCAGCTGTCCATGCCTTCCTTAAACCGCCTAGCAATAACATTAGATCCTTGATCAGACTGAATCTCTCTGTGTAGGCCATACCATGTGAAGAAAGCTAATAACTCATCTACCACCCTTTTTGACTTAATACTCCATAAAGGATATGCCTCTGGAAATCTGGTTGACACATCCATTATGGTTACCAAGTACTGGCTTCCACTTTTTGTTCTCGAGAGGGGACCTGCACAATCAATTATAACCCACGTGAAAGGTTCTTTGAATGCAAAAATTGGCAACAAGGTGCTTATTTTACTACTATCTGTGGCTTACCTACCATTTGGCATATATGACATGTACAGCAAAAGTTAACCACATCCTTGTGCATTCCAAGTCAATAGAATTTTATTTTATCTTAGCCTGAGTCTTCCTTACACCTACGTGATCTCCTATTGGTAGTTCATGTGCTGCATGTAACACTTCCTATCTTTATGCTACTGGCAACACAATCTGATGCACTTCTGTCCATTTCTCCTCTGCACTAACATGCCATGGTCTCCATTTCCATCTGAGGACTCTATTTTTAAGATAATAACCCTCAGGACTATTCTCTGACTCCTTTTCTGAGTACGCATCAACATATATATCCTTGATTATCTTGTCTTTCTGTTGTAAATCCATTAGCCTTTCAGGACTAAACACTTCTGTCTGACCCTCTGCCTGTTCAGGCTTTTACTGCACCATTATGTCAAACAGGGTATCTGCTAACTGAACCTCGACTCCTTTGTCTTTCTCTTTAGATTTTGTTTTGTGCTGTGACTTATGATAGTAGGATCTTGTCACCACACAATCTGGAAAAATTTCAGGGTATTTTTCCTTTAACTCCTCCATTCCCTGGTCTTCGTTTGGCATCTCCATGACAAATGGTGCCACTCGCACCTTCAATCCTGCTAAATAGTACCCAGGAATAATCTGTATTCCTGGAACTGACACTCTGTCAATCATTCCCACTGTTACTCCCCCAGTCTTGAGTTGGCACTCCAACCTGATTTTACACAGGAGAATGCTAAATTTCTGTCCATCTATCCCATAAATTACCATCTCTCGGGTAACAGATCAGAAAGAGTGCAAGTATGTTCATCTTTTACATTAGAGACTGATTAGATCCTATATCTCTGAAAATTTTAACTTCTTTCCCATCTCCCTCTGTTCTTTCTGAGTAAATCTTACCCACAGAGGCAAATTCTTTGTGAAGATCAGGCACTAACTCCATACCCAGCCCCTGCCAAGGGTGTGCACCCTCCTGCAGTACCTCGACTTTTCTTGGGATTTCCTTTGCTACTTTCACTAATGCCACAGACTTAGCTTCTTTTACCATATATTTTCCCACAGTTAACAATCACACAACACCAGGTTACAGTCCAATAGGTTTATTTAGAAGCACTAGCTTTCGGAGCAGCGTTCCTTCATCAGGTGGTTGTTGAGAATAAGATCATGCTTACAGAATTTATAGCCAAAGGAATCTAACAAACTTAGATTAAAACTTTGGCGAGCTGCTCATCCCCATTGATAATGTGTTGAAGTCTGTGAAGAACATGGTGTAGTCATTCAGCTCCTGAGAAGTACTGGACAATGAAGGGTACCCGGTCTGTTGCAGCCTGTGTCTGTCTCCTGAGGAGGTCATTATGATTTCTAGCTGTGGCATGTCAGAACTGGCAGTTGATGAGTTGATACTCATACTCTGTTTTTACGGGGGCATCTCTGAGCACTTTTAAGAGTCCGTCACATTCCTCCTCATCTGAACAGATCCTGTGAATGTGGAGGGCTTGTCCATAGGAGATGGCTGGCTTAATGTTTATGGTGGAAGCTAGAGAAGTGTAGCACCATGAGGTTATCTGAGGGTTTGCAGTCCAGTGAGGTGCTGATGTGCCCATTCTTGATGGAGACGCATGTGTCCAAAAATGAGACAGATACTAATGAGTAGTCCATGGTAACTCTGATTGTGGAATGAAACTCATTGATATCACACTGAAGTTGTTTCAGTAACTCATCAGCATGGGTCTAGAGGAAAAAAAATGTCATCAATATACAGAGGAACCTCAATTATCCGAATATCAATTATCCAAATATCAGATTATCCAAAAGAGATCTCAAGGTCCGGATAGAAACATTACATCAAAGACATATTTCCAACACTGATCGCACCTTTTGTTTACAGTGGCTAAACAAGTACCTTCTCCAAATGACTGACCTTCCATCCTCTCTCTCTCCACACACTTTCCCTGGAGTTCTATACAGGGGTGCATCCTAAACCCCCTTCCCCAGATAATCTGTCCAATGTTGTTTTGTACAGGGCAAAAGTGGAACCTGTCAAAAAGTTGTAGTAAAACGTTGTGTGTGTGCGCATGCTATTTGGAGATTCACCGCGCAAAAGGCAGTAGCACTCATCTTGTTGTTGATGTCCACTCCGGCTGCCCCCAAAAGAGGATGGGAGTGGCCAGGGGTTGGGGGGTGGCATAGAGGGGTGGGCGGGGAGGCGGTGTTGGACAGAGGCCAGCAGGGGGTGATATTAGAGGAGAGGCATTGTTTGGATAGAGTTGTGCGGGGGCCTTGCGCTGTGTGCTGCTGCCTCATCTCCTGAACAGGTAGTGGACTTAAAAAACTCCAATCCCCAGAGGAAAGGCATTTAATCGATTAACTGAATAATTGATTATCTGAATGAAATAGTGCCTGCCCATCTTGTTCAGATAATCAAGTTTCCTCTGTACCTGAGGTATAGTGTTGGTTGGAGGTTCTGTGCAGAAATGAAATCTTGTTCAAACTTTTGCATGAAGATGTTGGCATATTGGGGTGCAAATTTGGTCCCATCGCCATTCCGTGTGTCTGGATGAAGAACTAGTTGTCAAAGATGAAAACATTGTGGTCGAGGATGAAGCAGTTGAGTTGTAGCATAGTGCTTGGAGATTGGCATTGTTGGTATTGAGTACTGAGACTGTTGCCCTGACTTGTAATCATGGGGGATGCTGGTGTTGAGGACTGACACATCCATTGTGACAAGGAACGTCCCCAGTTCAACTGGTCTGTGGGTGCTGAGCTTCAGTAAGAAATCTGTAGTGTCACAACAGAAGCTTGGGGTCCCCTGAACAATGGGTTTCAAGATGTCTTCAACATAGCCAGAGAGGTTCTTACACAGGGTCCCATTGCCTGATACAATGTGACATCCTGGTGTGTTCACTTTGTATATTTTCAGAAGGCCATGCTTTTAGGAATTCTCATGCATGACTTTGTTTGGCTTGTCCAAGGATGGATGTGTTGTCCCAATTGAAGTGGTGTCCTTCCTCATCCATATGTGAGGATACTAGTAAGAGCGTAGTGTGTTGCTGCCTAGTCTCCTGAATGGAGAGACATGACCCTGTCTCACTAGTATCCTCACATACAGATGAGGAAGGATACCACTTCAATTGGGACAACATATCCATCTTAGGCCAAACCAAACAAAGACATGCACGAGAATTCCTAGAAGCATAACATTCCACTTGGAACTCTATCAACAAACACATTGAGTTAGAGTCCATCTACCACCCCATGAGAAAAGGAACAGGAAGTGACTTCACCACAGGAAATGACATCACCAACACAACGAAACCCAAACATATAAATAGAAAATAGGAATTTTCAGCATTGCTTCTCCTGAGGCCCACTGAAGATGTTAACTATTAGAGTAACAAAACGTCTGGAAATGAACCTTCCAGCTCAGCGAGCAAACCTACATCCAAGATTAGAAAAAACTTGGGTTGCTTTCTCTGGAGTAGAGGATGGTCAGGGACACTTGTTAGAAGTCTATGTTTTATTAAGGTGACCTTCACTTTTTTTAACATCTGTAAGTGCAGGCCCAAAATATTTAATTTCCTTTGAAATCAAGGCCAACTTCTAATTGACTTCCTATTAACTGCTGAACTTATATTTGTTTTTGTAAATTCTAAAATGAGATAACAAGAGTCCTACTATAGTGTATTCCTATCAGTGCGAAGGGCAAAGCTAGTAGGTGTATGGAATGCTCAATTATAACAGAAATAGAGGCTCTGATCAAGAAAAAGGAGGCATTTGGCAGGTCGAGACACCTGAAATCAAGTGAATTGCTCAAGGACAATAAGGGCAGAAGGAGAATATTGACTAGGGAAAGCAAGAGGGCAAAAAGGTGACATGAGACAGCTTTGACAATTAGCAATAAGGAGAAAGCAAGGTAGACAGAAGAACCTCGATTATCCAAATATCAATTATCTGAATATCGGATTATCTGAAGGAGATCTTGTGGTCCCGATAGAACCATTACATCAAAGTGGTGTTTACAAAATAATTTGTTTACAATGATTAAAAATGAACCCGGCTTACTGAAATGCTGCTGAGAACAGTCCTGGACATTAATGGGAGCCCAGGCACCATGTCCAAATGTCTGCCTGCTCTCTCTCTCTCTCTCTCTCTCTCTCTCCCCCTACACTTTCCCTGGAGTTCTACACACAGGTGTACCCTGAACCCCCTTCCCCAGATAATCTCTCCAATATTCTCCTGTACAGGGCAAAGGTGGACCCTGTGAAAAAGTTGGTGTGTGTGTGTGTGTGTATATACACGTGAGCGCATGCACTTTTTGAGACTCACTACCAAAAGCAGCAGCATTCTTACTGTTAGTGTCTAGTCTGGCTGACCCGGAAAGCAGGCAGCGGTTGGACGGGCATGGGGGGCAGGGTGGAAAGGTTGGATGGGGGGTGGGGCAGTGGCACAGATGGGGGTCAG
>NC_057722.1:64193704-64224304 GCF_004010195.1 Chiloscyllium plagiosum
TGGGTAAATGTATGGTAGATATTAAATAGTGCGGATAATTTTCCTCATCCTCCTCAAAGATCATCCTTCCACCCATTTGCTTTCATCTGCAGATTTTTATATACTACATGCAGTTGAGAATGTTGTGCTGGAGAAGCACAGCAGGTCAGGCAGCATCCAAGGAGCAGGAGAATCGATGTTTTGGGCATTGGCCCTTCATCAGGAATGGTCTCCTAGCACAAATACCTGCAGTACCCCACCATGACACCCCACAGTAGCCTCATAGTACTTTGGCTTGTCTTGCCTTTAAGTTCTTCTCTCTAATGAAAACAGCCTCAAGTCCCTCAGCCTTTCCTCATACGATCTTTCTACCATACCAGGCAACATCCTGGTAAACCTCCTCTGCACCCGTTCCAGTGCCTCCACATCCTTCCTATAGTATGGCGACCAAAACTGCACACAATACTCCAGATGCGGCCGCACCAGAGTCTTATACAACTGCAACATGACCTCAGTACTGCGGAACTCAATTCCTCTACCAATAAAAGCCAGTACGCCATATGCCTTCTTCACCGCACTATTTACCTGGGTGGCAACTGAAAAGGAAACCTTAGAAAACTCTGAGCCCCAGAGGAGAGGCATTGAATCGATTAACCAAATAATGAAATATCCGAATGAAATAGTGCTGTCCCATCTTGTTCGGATAATCGAGGTTCCTCTGTACTACAAATATATTGAGCGTAATAGAATCTTAGAGTCATAGAGTCATAGACATGGACAGCAAGGAAACCGACGCTTTGGTCCAAATCGTCCACGCTGACCAGATATCCTAACCTAATCTTGTCCCAATTGCCAGTACTTGATCCATATCTCTCTAAACCCTTCTATTCATATACCCATTCAGATGCCAATACACACTGCAATTGTACCGGCCTCCACCGCTTCTTCTGGCAGCTCACTGCATACATGCACCACCCTCTGCGTGAAAAAGTTGCTCCTTATGTCCCTTTTATATCTTTCCCCTCTCACCTTAAACCTATGCCCTCTAATTCTGGACTCCCACACCTCAGGGAAAAGATCTTGCCTATTTATCCTATCCGTGCCCCTCAATATTTTATACACCTCTATAAGGTCACCCCGCAGCCTCCAACACAGCCCCAGCCTGTTCAGCCTCTCCCTATAGCTCAAATCTTCCAACCCTGCCAACATCCTTGTAAATCTTTTCTGAACACTTTCAAGTTTCACAACATCCTCCCTATAGGAGGGAGACCGGAATTGCATGCAATATTTCAAAAGTGGCTGAATCAATGTCCTGCGCAGCCACAATATGACCTCCCAACTCCTATACTCAGTGATCTGACCAGTAAAGGAAAGCATACCAAATGTCTTTTTCAGTATCCTATCTACCTGTGACTCCACTTTCAAGGAACCTGCACTCCAAGGTGTCTTTACTCAGCATTACTCCCCAGGACCTTACCATTCAGTGGATAAGTCCTGCTCTGATTTTTTTTTTCTAAAATGCAGCATCTTGCATTTATCAAAATGAAATGCCACCTGCCACTCCTCAGCCCATTTGCTCATCTGGTCAAGATCCCATTGTAATGTGAGTTAATATTCTTTGCTGTTCACTACACCTCCAATTTTGGTGTTATCTGCAAACCTACTGACCAAACCTCCTATGTTCATATCTAAACCATTTATATAAATGATGAAAAGTAGTGGACCCAGCACTGATCCTAGTTCAACGCCACTGGTCACAGGCCTCCATCCTGAAAAACCATCCTCTACCACCACCCTCTGTCTTCTACCTTTGAGCCAGTTCTGTATCTAAATGGCTAGTTCTCCCCGTCTTTGATGCGATCTAACCTTGCTAACCAATCTCCCATGAGTAACCTTGTGGAAAGCCTTACGGAAGTCCACATAGATCATGTGTACCACTTTGCCCTCTTTGTTACTTCTTCAAAAAACTCAAGCAAGTTTGCGAGACATGATTTCCCATGCACAAAGCCATGCTGACTATCCCAAACCAGTCCTTGCCTTTCCATTTACATGTAAAGCCTATTCCTCAGGATTTCCTCCAACACCTTGCCCACCACAAATGTCAAGCTCACTGGTCTATAATTCCTTGGCTTTTCCTTACCCCCTTTCTTAAATAGTGGCACTATACTAGCAGGGAGAGAAGAGGACTGCTTAAAGATGAAAAAGACTGTCTATATGAAGAACTGCAGCAGATGGGCAAGATACTAAACAAGTATTTCATGCCACTATTTACAGTGGAGAAGGATATGGAAGCTTGGAGAAACAGATTGTGATATATTGAAAAGTGTCTATGTTACAGAGGAGGACGTATTGGATGCTTTGAAGCACTTAAAACTGGGTAAATTCTTAGGATCGGATCAGGTGTATCCTAGAACTTTGTGGGAAGCTATTTCTAAGCCCTTATAACTTTATGGGTTGCATTAAGAATAACTCACTCATTTTCTCACTTATCTCTTCTTATCTCAATTTCAGCTTTCCTTGTCTCCTGGCCTGTTATCCATTGTCTCATTATTCACCAAACAGTTTCAAATCTTCTCCATCTCGGTTCAATCTCCACTATCAATTCTCCTCATCCCCAGTACAGCTTTGGCATAAATAATGGCTTTTTTTCTCAGCTACTACTGCAGTTATTCAGTAGTGTGGGGGACGGTGGAGAGAAGGAAAAAAAATGAAAAAGGCTCACCAGACTCGAAATGATAACTCTGTATTCTCCCAGTTGAGAACTTACTGAAATTCTCCAGCACTTTCCATTTGTGTTTAGATCTATAGCATCCGCAGTTGTTAGTTTGATTGTAGAATGGACTCCATTTATTGCAAATATAAATTGGAAATGAGCAGACTGAAAAGAAAATTGGATGGCTTTTTGGAACAGCTTGTGATGGAGCCCTCAAGGGAGCAGACTATTCTGGACTGAGTGCTATGTAATGAGCCAGACTTTATAAAAGATCTTAAAGTAAGGGAACACTTAGGAGGCAGTGATCAGAAAAATGGTAGAGTTCAGTCTGCAGTTTGAAAGAGAGAAGGCAAAATCAGTTGAAATGGTGTTACAGTTAAATAAAGGTAATTACAAGGGCATAAGAGAGGAACTGATGAAAATCGACTGGAAGCAGAGCCTAGTAGGGAAGACAGTAGAGCCACAATGTCAGGAGTTTCTGGGTGTAATTGAGGAGACAGAACAGAGGTTCATCCAAAAGAAAATAAATATTATTTGGTGGGGGGGGGGGTGCTGGGTGGAGCGGGGATACCTCAGTCATTGCTGCCAAAGGAAATCAGGAAATATATCATAGAAAAAGAGAGAGCCTATAAAGTGGCCAAGAACACTGGGAAATAAGATTGGGAAGACTACAAAAACAAACAGAGGATAACAAAGAGAGAAATAAGGAAGGAGAGGATCAAATATGAAGGTAAGCTAGCCAGTAATATTAGATATGACAGTAAAAGTTTATTTCAATACATAAGAAACAAGTGAGAGGCAAAAAAGAAATTGGGCCGGTCCACATTGATGCAGGAAGGCTAGTGATGGGAGATAAGGAAGACTTTGTGTCAGTCTTCACAATGGAAAGCATGAGTAATGTCCCAACAATTAAGGAGTGTCAAGGGGCAGAGTTGAATATGGTAGCCATTACAAAAAAGAAAGTGCCAGAAAAGCTAAAAGGCCCGAAAAGTGATAAATTCCCTGGCCCCGATAGGCTACATCTTAGAGTTCTGAGGGAGGTGGCTGAGGAAATAGCAGAGACATTGGTGTAATCTTTCAAAAATCACTGGAGTCAGGGAAAGTCCCAAATGATTGGAAAATCACTGTTGTAACCCCCTTGTTCAAGAAAAGATCAAGACAAAAGATGGAAAATTATCGGCCGATTAGCCTAACCTCGGTTGTAGGTAAAACTTTAGAATCCGTCGTTAACCATGAGATTTCTAAATTCTTGGAAGTGCAGGGTCAAATTAGAACAAGTCAGCATTGATTTAGTAAGGGGAGGTCATGCCTGACAAACCTGTTAGAATTCTTTGAAGAAGTAACAAATAGGTTAAACCAAGAAAACCCAGTGCCTGTTATCTATCAAGACTTCCAAAAGGCCTTTGATAAGGTGCCTCATGGGAGGCTGCTGAGTAAGGTGAGGGTCCATGATATTCAAGGTGAGCTACTGCCATGGATTGAGGATTTTCTGTCTGACAGAAGGCAGAGAGTTGGGATAAAAACTTCTTTGTCAGAATGTTGTGTCCCACAGGTTTCAGTATTGTTCACTTTATAAATTAATGATCTGAATGAAGTGACTGGGGGCATTCTGGTGAAGTTCACCAATGATATGAAGTTAGGCGGACAGGCAGGTAGTTCTGAGGGTGAGGAGGCTGCAAAAAGACTTGGACAGTTTAAGAGAGTGGTCCAAGAAATGGCTGATGAAATGCAATGTGAGCAAATGTGAGGTCTTGCACTTCAGGAAAAAGAATACAGGGATAGATATTTTCTAAACAGTGAGAAAGTTCCTAAAGCCAAAGTACAAAGGGAGCTGGGAGTGTTGGTCCAGGATTCTCTAACCACGGACTGACTTGCAAATTGAGTCCGTGGCTAAGAAAGGAAAAGTCATTTATCTCAAGAGGGTTGGAATGTAAAAGCAGTGACGTGCTACTGAGACTTTATAAAGCTCTGGGGAGACCCTATTTAGAATATTGTGTCTAGTTTTGGGCCCCACAGGAAGGACAGACTGGCACTGGAGCATGTCCAGTGGAGATTTACACAGATGATCCCTGGAATGGTAGGCCTAACATATGATGAACAACTGAGGATCCTGGGATTGTATTCATTAGAGTTTAGAAGGTTGAGAGGAGATCCAATAGAAACTTACAAATTAATGCATGGCTTAGAAAGGGTGGAAGCTGCAAACTGGTTTCCATCAGGTGGGGATACTAGGAGCCATGGGCATAGCCTTAGAATTAGTCAATCTAAAACGGAAATAAGGAGACATTTCTACAGCCAGAGAGTAGTGGGCCTGTGGAATTCATTGCCACCAAGCGCAGTGGAGGTTGGGATGTTAAATTTACTGAAGGCAGAGATTGATAAATTCTTAATCTCGCAAGGAATTAAGAGATAGAGAGCGTGCGGGTTCGTGGCGTTGAAATGCCTATGATTGAATGGCGGAGTGGACTCAATGGGCCGAATGACCTTACTTCCACTCTTATGGTCTTATGGTCAAAAATTATCCCAGCGGATGAGCTAAATGAGCGGAATCGAGCTAGTAGTGGAGTAAGACGCTGCAGCCAGGGCTTTTCTGCTCCATCTTTTCCTTTTTAAAACTCTTTTATATTTTTATTATTCTCTCATGTTTCTTCTCCACGACAAACTGAACTCTCGGCCTCAGCACATAACTGGCAGCTTCTCGGTCCGGCAGACTCTGGGCAAGCCGTGCCGTCTCCCTTCCTCGCGTGGTGCTCCCCCGGTCCGGCGTGGCGATCTCTTGGCAGCACGTGATAGACTTCTCAGACCGGCCCGGCTCTCAGCATGGACATCCGGGCTCTAGGTAATTCCAGATCAGTTTGCCGGCTTCTGGAGTCTCGAGGTGAACTCCGGCGCCGTCTGGAGTCAAGGCCCGTTGCTGTCTGGAAGCCAGTTGCCAGTGTGGACTGGGTTGGGAGGACTGTTGTCTGAACTTCTTTATTTCTCTACTTTCTAACTTATTCCTGCGATCTATAATGGGGGGGAGGGGGGCATAACAATTCTTTATTTTTCTATTGTTTTCCTTATGTATTTTGACCTATACCTAACTATGCCCTCCCTAAGATGGCGCAGTCAGTGGCATCTTATACACTTTTCACTGTGCTCTGTTGAGTGCATGCGACAAAACAACGAAAAGCATTACGAACGAACAGAAAGGCCAATTTAATAAAAGTGCAGCTTATGCATGGAATTCCTACCCAGACCATTATAAAACGTTGGCGGAAATGTGCAAAATATAAAATAATCCTCACATATAAAAAGAAACATGAAACAAAATCGAACTAAATTCGTTTATTAATGATTATAGCAAAAACACAAATGCATTGGAAGTGAATGCAATTTTGATAATCAGCAAGTATTATTTATTTTTAGATTAGATTTAGATTACATTACAGTGTGGAAACAGGCCCTTCGGTCCAACAGTCCACACCGACCCGCTGAAGCGCAACCCACCCATACCCCTAACCTAACACTACGGGCAATTTAGTATGGCCAATTCACCTGAGCACGCGGAGGAAACCCACGCAAACACGGGGAGAATGTGCAAACTCCACACAGTCAGTCGCCTGAGGCGGGAATTGAACCCCGGCCACCGTGCCACCCAATTTATGAGGACAAAATCTCCAGACGGCACATTTTGCCGACAGGAATTGAGGAAGCATAGAATAGTGAAGATACTTAGGCCATCATGTTTTTCTTTGTGTTATTCTCTGGTTTCACTAAGATAATATAACATTTCGGAGCAAAAATGCAGACAAGTAAACCAAAACTCGACGCCCAAATAGCAAACACTTCGACAGCCACCGTGTACTTTCCAGGAGAGCTGACATAAGCCGGAATAAAAGTCATCCAAACAGCACAGAAGATCAGCATACTGAAAGTTATATACTTCGCGTCATTGAAATTATCTGGAAGTTTCCGGGCAAGAAAAGCTAACAGGAAGCATACAGTGCAGAGAAGACCAATATAGCTGGATACAAAATAAAAGGCTTTTAAAGAGCCCACGTCACATTCCAAAATAATGATATCTCTATAATAGGTCGCGTTTTTCAGTGGATAAGGAGGTGATACAATGAGCCAGATTGTGCAAACTAAACCTTGAAGAAATGTAAGAACAAACACACTTAGCCGTTGCTGCATGGGTCCAAACCAGTTCATCAAGTTGTTGTTGGGAAGAGTTGCTTTAAAAGCGATCACAACAAGAACGGTTTTCCCCAAAATACAGGAAATACAGAGAACAAATACAATCCCAAACGCAGTCCGCCGCAACATGCAGGACCATCCGGTCGGTTTTCCAATGAAGATAAGTAAGTTGTTGTTGGGAAGAGTTGCTTTAAAAGCGATCACAACAAGAACGGTTTTCCCCAAAATACAGGAAATACAGAGAACAAATACAATTCCAAACGCAGTTCGCTGCAACATGCAGGACCATCTGGTCGGTTTTCCAATGAAGATAAGTGAGCACAGGAAGCAAAGCGTTAGGGCAAAGAGAAGGAGGAAGCTCAGCTCCGAATTGTTCGCTCGAACGATAGGAGTTTCCCGATACCGGTAGAATACAGCAGCTGTACCCAGTGCGAGGCACACGCCCACTAATGTAAGTGCCACTAAAACATAGCCCAGAACTTCTTGGTAGGAAAGAAATTCAATCTTTTTGGGAACACATCGATCTTTATGTTGATTCGACCAGTATTCCAAAGGGCACTTCATGCAATTGGTGGAATCTGCAAGAATGAAAACAACATTTAAAAAAAAATTGAGATTCATTATGGCCACAAGATTACGCGGTATGTTTGTGCATACCTGTGATGTTGCTGATCTCACCATCGGCACACTCTGCGCAGTCAAAACAACATATTGGCTGACCTTGCCTGCTGACCTTTCTTGTTCCGGGAGGACAAGGTTCTGAGCAAAGGGCACGTGGAATCTAAAAGAAAGTGAAGGATACTTGCGTTATCCAAAAAACAGATTAATAGCATAATATGCATGGGGATGTTGTTATATTGTCATTGGTAGAGGTGTCGGAGAAAGTGAGGAATGCAGATGGTGGCGATCAGAGTCGAGAGTGTCGTGCTGGAAAAGCACAGCAGGTCAGGCAGCATCCGAGGAGCAGGAAAATCGAAGTTTCAGGCATAAGCCCTTCTGCCTGAGACGTCGATTCTCCTGCTCCTCGGATGCAAACTTGTGAGCTGTAAGTTTTTTCTTTCAAATATTATACCAATACTGTTTTGAATGTTGACTGTTCAACGTTTTGCTTCCACCTCTTCAGGCAGTGCATTGCAGATCATGACAGTTCTCTCGGTATTATATTTTTCATCCAAGGCTAAGGTCCTATGAATGGCTACCTGAAACTGTGTGCCCCTAATTTCCTCTTTGCCACATCCAGTCGTGTCTAGTGGTGGTCAAGTATCAGATGAAAGGAGATAGAGTGTCCATGAAGGAAACCACCTCAATGATCTTGGGACACATCATTTCTGTGCTCAACATCTTCAACTTAGGAAAGCTAACTAGTAAAACAACACCAACACCCCCCCTTCCCTGACTTTAGGTCCGGGCCATCACAGATGTCAGACATCAGCAACTCAGCTATCCATCACACATTATATCGAGAAATAGCTGAGCACAGTGGATACAACAGAAACTCCAGACTGCCCGATACAAGTACGACATTTGTGCAAAATTAGCTAGCTGTGTCCTGCCCATCAAACAGGACAATTCACAGAGTCATAGAGATGCATAGCAATGAAACAGACCCTGCGGTCCAAATCGTCCATCCTAAATATATCTACTGCCATTTACTAGCATTTCGCCCATATCCCTCTAAACCTCTCCTATTCATATACCCATACAGATGCCTTTTAAATGTTGCAATTGTACCAGCCTCCACCACTTCTTCTGGCAGCTTATTCCATACATGCACCACCATCTGTGTGAAAACGTTGCCCCGAGGTCCCTTTTAAATCTTTTCTTTCTCATCTTAAATCAGTGGCCTCTTCTTTTAGACTCCCCAATCTTGGAGGAAAGCATTTGTCTATTTACTCCATCCATGCCTTCCATGATTTTAAAAATCTAGACAAGTTCACACCAAAGAAAACAACCTCAGCCTATTCAGTTTCTCCCTGTAGATTAAACCCTCCAGCCGTGGCAACATCCATGTAGATCTTTTCAAAACCCTTTCGAGTTTTACAAGATCCTTCCTGGAGCAGGGAGACTAGAATTGCACACAATATTCAGAAAGTGGCTTAAGCATGTTCTTTACAGCCACAGCATTACATTCCAAATTTTTTGGCTTTGAAAGATTAAGGGAAGAAGTGAAAATGGGAACAAGCGCTCTGGAAAACTATTCAGTTGTACGTACAAAAGGGGAATAATTACCAGGGCTGTAAGGAAGGACAACAAATAACAACCTGACCAGTGACAGGCAGAGTCTATTGGTCCATCAAAACAGTCGCTCTTCTTTTCAATTTTTTTTGCAACTAAATGTCATTATTTAAACCGTGTTTCTCAGTGCAACTGATAAAGAAAATACCTGCTTTTCAGCGGAGCTCCAGATGATATCTCCGATATTCAGGACAAGTTTATGTCCCTCCGGCGCTGAACCATCATAATATCCAATTTTCACAATTTCAAGTGAACCTTTCAAATTCATTTGTAAATTTATGAAGTCATACGCTGGGACTGGATCACCATTTTCGTCAAAATACACGATTTCCTCAGTGTTAGCAGTGAAGTTTACCGAGTCTAGGTAATGCAGCAGCTGCAGGAGAACAATGCAAGGTATATAAATCTTTGGCTGTCATTTGGATACATGTATTAAAATTTATTTCTAAAAATGAACACCGATTATTTAGAAACAAATGATACCACAAATTAGTACCCCGGGAGAAACAAATAAAATTTAAAGATCCATCGAACATTTTTCCAAGTTTCTGACCTTGCATTTCAGATTGAAATGTCAATATTTGAACAATGGCTCTGATTGAGAATATGGCAGAGATTTGACTGATAGTGCAGAGTAGCTCCCAGTTAGTGATGAATTGGCGGAGTCACTTTTTTTAAATTAAATATTCCACGATATATAAGGCCTTTTAATACAGTGAAAAGATGAAGCTCGCCACTGCCTATCTGACAACAAACATTGAGTACCTATCACATTGTTATTAGTTGTGAGTCCTTGCCGATAATTTAGCTTTCCTATTTTCTACATCACAACAGTGGAAAAACCTCGCAAGTACTTTATTTTTCATAGGATGCTGCTGAAGGTCTTCAGGCCTTGGATATCTTTACAATAACGTATTTAAGGTTTGATATCCACCTTTCTATGCGAGTGAATTTCCAATATTTCTGATATTCAGTTTTCCTTTTGATATATTCTTGACCTATTGCCATGTTTTCTCTCATTCTCTGACGGCAATATTCAATTATTCCAGACAGGATTTTTAAAAGAAAGCCAAAAGGAACAAAATTAAACATTTTCCTACCTGCCAGGGTTCAAAGCTTGAAATGTGAGCACAAGTATTATTCATAAACGGGCCATTGTCTTCTTCACAGTTTAGCATATCGTCAAGTGCATGAGCGACAGCATAGACCGCTTTGTACACACGGTAGGAACTTCCGTCCATTATCGCTGGAAGGTAGCCATTTTCTAATCCATCTAAATGCTCATTCCCTGTGCATGGCTGGACTTGAAATGTGGAATTTCCAGTCTTTGTCGCCTGGCCCGTCGTTAAAGAGCACGAGAATAGGGTTTCCCAAAATGTCTTCACAAAAGTGTCGTCGGGAAACTTAGAAGGATGAATTTTTAGAAGATAATCTCTGAGGCCGGCTATTTCTGTCCAAGGAGTTGTTAGACCAATGGCCCCAATGAGAAACCTTGCTTTGTCTTCAGGTGGCAATATATCTTCTGTAAGCCAGCCTTCACTTCCAATCCACTGTAACCCCGTTACATTTTGGCGCAAAATCTCCTTAATTAACACTCTCATGTCTCCGCTATGCACAAATCCAATCACAACTTTTGTGGTCGCCTCTTTCATCACCTGCACTACTTTGCTGATTTTCTCGGCGGGATCGGTTCTGTAAAACGATTCAGAATAGGCCATGCAAACACCAACGTTTTGGGCCTCTTCGATAAATGTTCTCATCGCAAAATTCCCATAATCTGTGTTGCTTCTGATTGTCCCAATCCAATTCCAGCCAAATGTTTTCACGAGTTCAGCGAGAAGTTTGGACTGATCTTTATCGCTTGGTATAGTTCTGAAGAAAGTCGGGTATTCTTGCTTATCGCTCAGGCAGGGGCAAGTGGAAAAATGACTAACCTGCAGAAAAATGTGAATATATATTCATCATTATAGAATCATTTTAAAAACGTTACAGTCGAATGTTGTCAGTGTGAATGCATTTTGTTTGTTTATGAATTTTATTAAGTGCTATATTACATATGAACGCTTACCGTTGGAAATAATCGAACAAAATATATCATTTGTAGAGAAAAAAGGACACATGAGAAGCTGAAGTTTGCAATAATTAGCACATAAGGTTGCATGAGAAGGAACTAATCGATTATTCTGCTGGAATTTTGCAACATTGTCTGGGGCTACAGATTAGATTAGTTACAGTGTGGAAACAGGCCCTTCGGCCCAACAAGCCCACACCGGCCCGCCGAAGCGCAAACCACCCAGACCCATTCCCCTACATTTACCCCTTCACCTAACACTACGGGCAATTTAGCATGGCCAATTCACCTAACCTGCACATTTTTGGACTGTGGGAGGAAACCGGAGCACCCGGAGGAAACCCACGCAGACACAGGGAGAATGTGCAAACTCCACACAGTCATCTGAGGCCGAAGTAACCTTAATGATTGCAGTGTCGCTACGCGTTGTGTGCACTTGGATGAGTAATCCAAATGACAAAGTTGTGGAAATTTGGCTTTAAAGCCCACCATGGCACGTTGTAAAATTTAAATTCAATAACATTTGAAATAAAATTAAAAAGCAACCACGATAAAACTGTTGGCAGCACAGTGGCTCAATTGTTAGCAGTGATGCCTCACAACGCTCGGGATCCAGTTTCGATTTCAGCATTGGGTAACTCTACGTGTGGAGTGTACACGTCTCCCCATGTCTGCCTGGCTTTACTCCAGGCACTGTGATTTCTTCCACAATCTAAAAATGTGCAAGTTGGGTGCATTGGCCATGCTAAATTTCCCAAATGTCCAGGTGTGTGCGGGCTGTGTGGTAGGCATGATAAATGCTGGGAGAGGGTGGAATACTGTTCGGAGGGTCAGTGCCCATTTCATGAGCGCAATTGTCTTCTAACTGCACTGTAGAGAATCTATGATTCTAACGTTAAAAATCACACAACACCAGGTTATAGTCCAACAGGTTTAATTGGAAGCACACTAGCTTTCGGAGCGACGCTCCTTCATCAGGTGATTGTGGAGGGCTCGATCGTAACAGAATTTATAGCAAAAAATTGCAGTGTGATGTAACTGAAATTATACATTAAGCCTTTCATCTGTTCTAACAGACAATCAATTCTTCAATGTATAATTTCAGTTACATCACACTGCAAATTTTTGCTATAAATTCTGTGTTACGATCGAGCCCTCCACAATCACCTGATGAAGGAGCGTCGCTCCGAAAGCTAGTGTGCTTCCAATTAAACCTGTTGGACTATAACCTGGTGTTGTGTGATTTTTAACTTTGTACACCCCAGCCCAACACTGGCATCTCCGAATTATGATTCTAACGGCATTGTAAAAATGCAATCAAATATTTTACACCTTACCATTGGAATTCCGAACGTTCCAACCGTTCTTGCGACTGTCATGGAGGACGTGGATATATCACAGCCAATAATTGCTGCCACATTTGAGGAACCTTTACATTCAGGGTACTCAATTAATTCTTGCTCTCCATTCACCAAAGCCAGAGCTGCTTTGGCCGCTATCGCGGAGATCGAGCAGTCATCGTAGATCTCATATCCTAGGGTGATATTCGGAAGTAGAGTTTTGCTCTGGTTTATTTCTTCAATAGCAAATATCATTGTCTGTATCAGGCGGAAGGTTGCGATATCAAACCTGTGGGGTAGACGTGAACGGAAATGATGACTTGGAGGTGCCTGTGTTGGACTGGGGTCGACAAAGTTAAAAATCACACAACAGCAGGTTAAAGCCACCGATTCACGCTGGAACTTGCGGTTTTCCAGAAAGGCCGTCTTCGGAACACATGATCACTATACGGATGGATCACATTCTTGAGCAATATTGGACCATTAGCCCCGCCATATCCCATAATTCACGTCGGGATTCCATTTGTTTGAAAACATGGCCGCCAGTGGGACTATCCAATTAGCCCTGGCATTCCTAACCCCATGTCAGCTCCCACAGCAACCGATCGGCAAAGCCCTTGGTGATCCTCACCTCTCTTTAGCCCGGCATTGTGCGCTATGTAGGGTCGACACTCTGGGACCCATTTTCCTCTGACTAATGCAACTAACACTATGGGCAACTTAGCATGGCCAATTCACCTGACCTACAGGTCTTTGGAATGTGGGGGGAAACCGGACCACACAGAAGAAACCCACGCAGACACAGGGAGAATGCGCAAACTCAACCCGAGGCTGGGATCGACCCTGGGGCGCTGATGCTGTGAGGCAGCAGTGCTAACCACTAAGGCATTATGCCGCCCAGGTCTCCATCCAATGACCTCAAAGGGAACGCAGCGCAGCGGTATCCGCATCCTGCCAAGGGCCCTCGCCATTCCGTCGAATATTGCTGAGCGCATGCAGAGGAACTTTCAAGCCCGTACCAAAATAGCAAGCTAAAACAGTTGCTTTAACCACGATTAACAGCGTATACCAATGCTTTGTTCCTGACTAAAGAATGCCTGTCAATATCGGTAATGGTATTGACTTGATGGCCTCTCGTGACCTTCTTCCCCATACAAGGAGGTATTCTCTGTAACATTTTTTTTCAGTCTTTCATAACATTACAGACCTCTGTTAGGTCATCCACAACTTCAAGAGAAAAGAAAACCAGCCGGCCAATCCCTTTCAGATTAACCATCTGAGCAGCATCTCTTATATTTTTCTACTCTGCCTAAGCATCCAAAGTAATAAGTGATCTCCCTATTATTCTTAGCTAAATGTACTATTATATATATTTCAATATTCAACTTCATTGCACTAACTTGCCTGTTTTGCAAATGTATTGATCTCTCACAATTTATTGCAGTCCGCTCAACATTCAAAATCTCTACCTCCAAGTTTCCGCCACCTACATCTTTAGAAATTATATTTTGGGTTCTGTCCAAATCATTACATCTTTGCCGAACATTGTTCAGATTTTGTTTGCAAGATTGCTTAACGAATTCCGACAACATCACCCTTGGTACACAGAGTACTTCTAATTAATACCCACGTCGTTTATATTCAGTGTACTTTCGATGCATTGCATATACTGTTTGAGATTCTATTAGAAGTTTCTGTCGCGCACATTGCCATTTTTTACAGTACAACACAAAATAATTCGTCAAAAATTCCACGTCACTACAAGTAACCACGGTCTCATTAAACAAACACAAACACAGGGAATGCCAGAGAATGCCATCTGCTGCAGAGAAGCAGAGTTCCAAACGATTGAATCTTATGTGACTCTTCATGAGATCTAATTTTGTACTTACGTGAAATTCGACTTTGTGGAGTAATGAATAATCATTATTCTGCCGAAGTAGTTATCGAATTCAAAATATCAGAACATAATTAAGGTTAAAGACAGAACTGCTTAAATGCTGCAGTTGGTGATTCCCCACTAAATCCAGAAAATTATTCGGTACAGTGGTTATGTGAAATCGGGATTTTTTGTTTGGTTGCTGCTGTTCAAAGATGTGCACCTTAGGTGCATTGGCCATGCTAAATTACCCCGTACTATCTCAGGATGTGCAGGCTAGATGGGATAGCCATGTTAAATGCGGCGTTACGGAGAAGTGGGGGTCTGGCTCTGGGTGGGAGCTCTTCAGAGAAGTCGAATGACCTCTTCCGCGCATAGGGATTCCATAATTCTATGATTGTGTTACCTACCTTTGGCAATACAAGTCTGGTGGAGTAGCGGCAAATGAAGAAACATCATAAATCACGTCAAAATTTAATGAAAATATCCCGCCCAGGATAATATCTCCATCTTCAGTCAAATTCGGCAAGTCATTTTTCGTTCGAGGCTTGCAAACCATGCCACATGATTCTCGTGTAGGCACAACGGCCAGCAACAGGAATATCAGAAACAAAACCATCACTATCTTGCAAGGAACCTGTCACTACATTAAACGGTACAAGAAAGGACGCGCAGTTTTACCGAAATCATCATGGCTCGAGGACATCCCACAGCGCCGCACAGCAACGAATCACATGAGAACTGATGAAATGGATTACATCTCCGCACAATCAACTTGTTTGCGGGACACTTTCATTGATGCGGTCAATGTTCACTATTTCTGCAGATAGAGTCTATTGAAAGTAATAATAATTGGATTTAAAACCCCGAGTGAGTCAAAATTTTCCAATCAGATAACAGGAATTTGAAAAAGGCTTAATCCTGCTAATAATCGTCACAAAGACTATGTCAAAGCAGGACGTTCAGCCCATGGAGTCTGATCATGACTGATTGATAATCTTCAATTCCAATTTCATTTTATTTTCGCCAAAAACCTTGATTCCCTAATTAAGTCAAAATCTGTCTATCTAATATACTCGAACATACTTCACGGTCACCCTGAACACACCTCTATGTTGAAGAATTCCGTAGATTTATTGCCTCCGAGTGAAGAAATACATAGAGCTAAAAGGCTCTACAGAACAGAATAGGCCCATTAGCTCATTATGTCAGTGCTGGTCAAAACCAAGCACCTAGCTATCGTAATCCCATTAACCAACACTTGCCTGTACCTTGGTACGGAAAGTGCACATAAATGTTCTGAGGGTTTCTGCTTCTACCACCCTTACAGCGAGTGAGCTCCAAACTCCCACAACTGTGTTTATAAAGACGATTTTAAAATTACATCTCCTCTTTACCTTCTGTCCCTTACCACAAATCTATGCCCTTCGTCACTGATTCCTCCATCAAGGGGAAAAGGTATTTTCCTGTCTACCCTATCTACCCTCTCGTCACTTTATGTATCTCAATCTTTTCCACTCTTAATCCCTTCTGTTCTAAGGAAAGCAATCTCGTCTGTCCAATCTATCTTCAACTCTCCTCCTCCATGTCTTTGTTTTAAATGGGTGACTACCTATCCTGAGATTAAGTCCTGTGCTATTATATTTTGCACAAGGGTAAATGACTTATCTGCATTTAGCCTGTCACATTCCCTAAGAATTTTGTATATTTTCATAAACCTCTTGCAGAAAATTGAAAATCCAAGACACCAGCTTATAGTTCAATAGGTTTATTTGGAAGCACTAGCTTTTTGAGCACTGTTCCTTCAGCAAGTGGTTGTGAAGTATAAAACCGTAAGACGCAGACTTTATAACAAAGGTTTACAGTGTGATGCAACTGAAATTATATATTGAAAAAGACCTGGATTGTTTGTTAAATCTCTCATCTTTTAGAATGACCATGTTGGTTTCAGTTCTTTCATATGCAAATACCAGAATCTATTTTTTAAAAGTTCTCAAGTGAACTTTAACAACAGGTGCCATGTCGGCCCAGATAATGCATTGAAGGTGTGTGGTGCCCTATATGAGGCTGTCTGTGTCCATATGTTAAGACTGATTCAATTTCTTAAAAAAGGGATTTACAGAATCTTACATGGATTCCTGCAAATTTTGAGCAAAATAAAACGTAATTCTGCAAGTACAAATTCACCCCACAAACTTATGTGTGTGTGTGTGTGCATGTGAGTGTGTGTGTGCAGGGGCAGGGTATGAGTGTCTGTGAGAGAATATGTGTACGTGTATGTGTGTGAGTGTGAGTGGAAAGTGCTATAAGTCTGTGAGATGGTGCATGCGTGGGTGTGTGTGGGCGTGTGTGTATGAGTGTATGAGAGAGATCTTGTGTTTGAGAGCGGATCTGTGTGAGTGTATGGGTATGTAGGACTGTGTGTGTGAGAGTGTGTGTGTGTGTGTATTTGTGTGTGTGTGTGTGTGAGAGAGAGAGAGAGAGAGAGCGTATGCAGTGAGGTCACCCAAGGGTTCGTTTGAGGCCATCCCCATGGTTACTGAACTTGGCGTTCAGCCTCTGCTTGACCACTGTGTATTGCTGCTTATCCTGAAGTCTACCTTGGAGGATGGTCACCCAAAGGTCTGAGTTCGAATGTCCCAGACCACTGAAGAGTTCTTCAATTGGGAGGAAACACTCCTGTCTATTGATTGTTGTGCAGCATTCATTCATCCGTTGCTGCTGCCTCTCTTCGGTCTCACCAATGTACCATGCCTCAGGGCATTCTTGGCTGCAGTCTTTCAGATAGACAAAGTTGGCTGAGTCACATGAGTATATGTCATGTACATGGTGGGTGGTACCCCCACATGTAATGGTGGTATCCATGTCGATACTCAAGCATGTTTTGCAGCATCTGCTGTGACAAGGTTGCATGGTGTTGTCCTGACAGCTGGGCAGTTTGCTGTGAACAGGTTTGGTAGTTATTTAAAGGCAAAAAGTGGAGGTGTGGGGAAGGTCTTGGCGAGGTGATCATCGTCATTGATAATGTGTTGCAGGCTGTGAAAAACATGGTGTAGTTTTTGGCTCCTGGGAAGTACTGGACTGAAGTGTACCCTGTTGGTTGCAAGTCTTGTCTGTCTCCTGAGGAGGTCATTGCAGTTTCTTGCTGTGGCACATCAGAACTGGTGGTCGATGAGTTGAGCATCATACCCCATTCTTATGAGGGCATCCTTGAGCACTTCCAAGCACCCGTCATTGTCTTCCTCAATTGAACACATCCTGTGCATGTGTAGGGCTTGTCCATAGGGGATGGCTGTTTTGATATGTTTATGGCATAAGTTGGAGAAGTGTAGCATCATGAGGTTATCCATGGGTTTGCAGTAGAATGGGGTGCTGAGGTGCCCATCTTTGATGGAGATGCATGTGTCCAAGAATGAGAACAAATACTAGAGAGTAGTTCATGGTGAGTTTGATGATGGGATGAAACTCGTTGTTATCACTATGTAGTTGTTTCAGTGACTCCTCACCGTGGGTCTAGAGGAAGAAAATGTCGTCAATATACCTGGTGTATAGTGTTGGTTGGAGGTCCTGCATAGAGAAGAAGTCTTGTTCGAACTTGTGCATGAAAATGTTGGCACATTGGGGTGCAGGTTTATGTGATTTTTAACTTTGTACACCCAAGTCCAACACCAGCACCCCCAAATCATAACTCTTGTGGAAGAGCTCAGTCGTGGTAATGGCATCAGCAGCAGCAAGTAGGCAGTCGATGAGTTGGCCTAGCATGAACTGGTGGTTGCAACTTCAGAGAGAGTTTAGATTTCCGGAAGCTTCAGCATTGATGAGGTGGTCCTAGAACTGAGTCATAGCTTCTTTATACACAGCGTTAGTTTTTCATCTTTCTCTTAGAATTCAGTTAAATTCTCTGAACTAAAAATACATACTTGTCCTTCGCCACTTCTTCTTGTTATCAACAATTTCATCAAACATCATCTCTCGGGAAATTCAATTTCTTTATCTTTCTTCTTCCTTTTGTCCTCCTGGTTCAATCTATGGCTTTGTGAACTTGTTATCATACAGTCAGGATAAATCACAGAATATATTCCTGTCATGTCTTAGTTGCCTGATGTTCCACTGGCTTTGCAATCACAGTAAATATCATTTTCACTTGTGATCCAGCTATATCATTTTCAACGACAAAGGGTAGTCTTGGAGCCAAGAGTGTCTCTAGTATTCCTACCATCACTTCTTCACACTGCAACCTCATTTTATATAATGGAGTACTCCATTTTTCGCCATGAATTCCACATATTACCACTTTTATTTTGACAATAATCCTTCTGAATTACATATCTCCACATCTCTCACTATCAAAATTGACTTGCTCCTGTATCTCTAAAAATGCTATTTGTTTTCACCTACTCCTCCTCACATATATGTCTAAACCTTACTTTTGCAGGTAAATTATTTAAAGAGATAATTTCTCTGGGATTTTCTTCTCCACCAGCCCCTGGCCAAGTTATACATTCTGATGCAGAATTTTAGTTTCCATTGTGATTTCCTTTACTACTTCAACAAAGCTCATTGGCTTACATTGTTTTTCCACATCCATCATCTCAGTTTCTTGAAAACCACCAACATTGCAACGTCACGTAGTCAACTTTATTGCAGTGAAAACACCTGAACCTTCTTCTCTTCTCTTTCTGCCTCATATATTTCCTATCTCCCTGTGGTACACTACCTTTAAAATCTTCAATGAGATTTCTTTTTCTCCCACCACCTCAGCATTTCCCTTTTCCACAATTTCTACCCCTCATGGACTGAAATTGATGTCATAAGCCAAACTTTTACTTTTAAGCCAGTTCATAATCATCTTCAATTTCGGCTGCTAATCTTGAACTTTTAACTTTCTGCTCTTCCACATGAGTTTTCATTACATCAGGACGTGAATTTTTGAATTCTTTCAAAATAACAATCTCTCAAGGAACATCATGCATTTGATCTATTTTCAGACTCAATGTACTTTTGATCAGATCCCCTCCTTATATATTTGAAACATTGTCTACAGGCTTCTGGCAGTAGCCCATATGCACTTAAGATGGCTACCTTCATTCCTCTCTAGATAACTCCGCTAATAGTGATGCAAATAGGTCACTAGCTCAACCTACCATCTTTGTTTGGGTTAACAATACCCACATGGTCAACAGCCATTTCATTTGTTCAGCTACTTTCTCAAATGAAATGAAAAAGTCTTCTACACCCTTCTCGTCGAACTTGAGCCATGCTTGCACAGATTTAATCAGATACCCACCGGGTCTTCAGCTACAATGGGTTTGCTCATCATCACTATCCTCCTTACTAAGACAAGCTTCTCTTTTTGTTCCAGCCTCTGAAGTTCATAAACCTTCTCCTTCTCCCTTTTTTCTCTATTTTTCTCACTTTCATTTCTCCTTTTCTTTTCCAATGCTTGTATTTGCAATTAAAACGCTTTTATTTCTTTTTCATGCTCAAGCTGCTTCATTTTCAATTGAATATTAGCCATTTCCAAAGATTCCAAAGGCAGTCCTGGTAATTATAAATGCTGCATAATTCTCACAACTATCTCCCTTTTCCTCGATGGCAGGGCCAACCCAACTCCAGGTTGTCTGCCAATTCAAACATCTTTGCCTTACTCATTTTGTGTAAAATTCATGACGTGACTTCTTTCATCTCCATGAACCACTTAGAGCCATCACTACACAAAGCACACCCTGTTTCAACGAACCACATGCAGCACCCAAAACAAAAAAGACAATAACAGATGCCACTCATTGACTTTGAACACAATAATCGTAAACCCACTATGGAATGAGAGATTTTGCTTCCAACAAGGCACCCCCACCGCCCCCTCCCCCAGGTTCTTACCGACAAGACCAGATCCTTCACAATACTTCAAGAAGATAGTCAAAATCCTCATTGTTTTCTTATTTTCAAGGCAAATGTAATAGACTCATTGTTAAGTATAACACAATTTATCAAACACTATAGTTAAAACATAACAAAAGAAAGAAGAACATAATAATTTAACTGTATTGGAAAACTTAACGGGATAATAGATACAATAACTATTATGAATTAACTCTTCCTATATAGTCACATCCCATAAACACATCCCTTGACAAAAAGGTAAATTCAGATATCAGACTTTTATCACATGTAACCCAGTAGCAGACCTGGGGCGGGGAGGGGGTTGGGGGGGGAGGGAGGAGGGGAAGCAGGCAAAAAATCCAGAGAGAGCAGCAGCCAATAGATATTTACAGTAGCTTCCAAACTTGGTGAGACTTCAACAGCAAAATCTTAAAACTAAAAAAAATGTCAGAAGGCACCCGAAAGCAGATTATTGTTCCACAGGTTTATTTGAAACCACAAGCTTTCGGAGCATTATTCCTTCTTCAGGTGAAATTACTTTTGCCTTTTGCCACATAGTCATTTCATCTGCGAAAGAAGCAGTGCTCCAAAAGCTTGTGATTTCAAATAAATCTGTCGGACGATAAACTGGTTTCGCATGAATTCTGATCCTGTCCACCCCATTTCAGCACCAGCACTTCCACAAGATGTCTGGGAAACTAAAAAAAACTCGGAATCCTGGCCTGTGAGAGCAGTCCACATCCATCTAGGCTGCTTCAATTGTTCCAACTTTAAAAAAGCCTCTCAAGAAGTTTACTTCCACTAGCCAGTTCATCACCCATGCAACAAAACATCTCTTAAAACAAATCAGGATAAAATACGTCTGTGAAAGCCACAGCATCGTTCAATACCCGCTAAGGGCGAAGTTCAATCATTTCACAACTTTACCAAGTCTCTAAATGAAGCTTTATTGTTTCCCTAAATAACAAGGGGGTAGAACCACATCTCCACTCTGTATTTTGAAATCTATTTTTGTCATTATTTCTTTGACATTTGGGTGTAATCATCTCTTTAATTTATCTAGAACATAGAACATAGAAAAGTACGGCATAGAACAGGCCCTTCGGCCTACGATGTTGTGCCGAGGATCTATATCTATATCTGCACTTGAGTTTCTATTGTTTATTTCTCCTGAATCGTGACTTGTCTTTTTGCAACCTTCTTCTGCCCTCCTCCTGTACCAATGATTTTTTGGAGGTCGTGTTTACACCACTTATTACTGTATCTTCCCTAGTAATGAACTGGACCTCTTCACTGCCTACAAATATTTGCTAAAGGAATGCTACTAAAGTTTTCACAATGATAGTTTGCTTGACCTTCTAATTCTACAATTACCCAAACCTGGCAGGACACTATGACATCAGACTTTCCTCTCCACTCTTCCCGAAATAACAAGCTTGGGAGAACGGCTAAGCTCCGCCTTTCAGAACTGCCCCTTATTAAAATGCTTATATGTTTAGAACTGCCTAATTACAGAAATCTGGTTAACTTCCTTCGTGTTTCTTCCGACGCAGTATCTGATCTTCTCCTCTGTGAAAAGCACTTCTGCTATATACAACTGTCAATCCCTTTCGGCAGTCTTGTGTGAATTTAAAAAGCCGCAAGAGACCATCTTGTCAACTTTAGTCATGGACTGCTTCAACACAGACCAACACAAAATGCCAGTATCAATGCACTAGGCTATAAAATAGCCTTCACATATAACAAAATCGAAGTAAACTACATCTTTATTAGAACAAAACCAAAAGGCTATCGAAAATAAATGGAAATATTAAATCAGCAATAAATATTTATTTTCGAACGAAAATCACCAGATTGAATATTGTGCGAGGAGAAATAGAGGAGGTTTAGAACTATAGTGAAGACGCTTTGCCCATCATGTTTTTCTTCGTATTTTTTTCCGGTTTCACTAAGATTATATAACATTTCGGAGCAAAAATGCAGACAAGTAAACCAAAGCTTGACGCCCAAATAGCAAGCACTTCGACAGCCACTGTGTACTTTCCAGGAGAGCTGACATAAGCCGGAATAAAAGTGATCCAAACAGCATAGAAGATCAGCATACTGAAAGTTATATACTTCGCGTCATTGAAATTGTCTGGAAGTTTCCGGGCAAGAAAAGCTAGCCGGAAGCATACAGTGCAGAGAAGACCAATATAACCGGATACAAAATAAAAGGCTTTTAAAGAGCCCACGTCACATTTCAAAATAATAATGTCTCTATAATAGGTCATGTTTTTCAGTGGATAAGGAGGTGATACAATGAGCCAGATTGTGCAAACTAAACCTTGAAGAAATGTAAGAACGAACACGCCTAACCGTTGCTGCATGGGTCCAAACCAGTTCATCAAGTTGTTGTTGGGAAGAGTTGCTTTAAAAGCGATCACAACAAGAACGGTTTCCCGCAAAATACAGGAAATGCGGAGAACAAATACAATTCCAAACGCAGTTCGTCGCAACATGCAGGACCATCCGGTCGGTTTCCCAATGAAGATAAGTGAGCACAGGAAGCAAAGTATTAGCGCAAGGAGAAGAAGAAAGCTCAGCTCCGAATTGTTTGCTCGAACGACAGGGGTTTCCCGATGCTGGAAGAATACAGCAGCTGCACCTAGTGAAAGACACACTCCCACTACGACAAGTGCCACTAAGACATAGCCCAGAACCTCTTGGAAGGAAAGAAATTCAATCGTTTTGGGAACACAACGATCGTTTTGCCGATTGGGTCAGTATTCCAAAGGGCATTTCACGCAATCGGTGGAATCTGAAAGAATGAAATATTCTTCGTTTTAATACGCAAAAACATATTGTCCACAAGATAGCATTTATTCGACTCCATATTTGTACTTGCCTGTGCTGTTGCTAATCTCACCATCGGCGCACTCTGCGCAGTCAAAACAACATATTGACTGACCCTTCCGGCTGACCTTTCTTGTTCCAGTAGGACAAGGTTCTGAGCAAAGCGCACGTGGAATCTAAAACAAAGGAAACCTGTGTTACCCATATATTGGATACATAACGTAACACACACGGAATTTATCATTGTTGGGGGTATGTTATACAGACGGGAACCCGTCTCTTCCACTGTGACCTGTAAGGTGTTTTTTCCCGTCAAATATTAAACAAATAGTTTTTTTCAATGTTGACTGTTCAATGCATTGTACCACCCCTTCGCTCAGCACATTCAAGATCAAACAATTCTCTGGATATTATATTTTGCATGCGAGGCCTCGATCCTATGAGTGACCAATCTTCTGCCACTAGAAAATGTGTGCCTGTGATTGTCTCTATGTCACATACCGTCGTGTGTGTTGGTGATCAAGCTTCCATGTCAAAAGAACTGGGTGATCCATGAACCTGCCCGACTTCAATGATAGTGGAACGCATCATGTATGCATTCAAGTATTTTCAAACATTTTCAGCTCAGTGGAGCTAACCAGTAAACCAACACCAGAACCCCATTCCCGGACTTCAGAGCCCGAATATCACAGAAGCCAGACCTCAGTAACCGAGCTATCCAGATATCGAGAAACAACTGAGCACAGTGGATACAAGCTAAACTCCAAATTGTCCAGAGATTTGTGGAATAGTATCCAAGTACCCTTGCTCACATCCGATAGTCAGCAAAATTGTAATATTATTTATGCTGTCAAACACTACTCGCTCAACAGTACAATGCAACTTAGAATTTTAGATTTAAACTTAGGAGATTTTATTGGCATGTGTACTCAAGTACAGAGATACAGGAAGACAGTGAAAAGTGTACAATATTGCATTGTTCAGTGCCATCTTAGGCATGCATTCGGCTTTCTCTCTCCCTTTTCCCTAAACTCCTTCACTGTCCCCTGCGCAGGTTCTGCACGGACGGTAAATAGATTAAAATAGTTTTAAAAACTATGAAGGAAGAAAAAGCTACGGGAAACCGACGAGATAAATGAAAGAGAAGTGACTGTGAGGTAATTGCATTATCACCCCTAATTCCCTTCCAGTTAACACATCAACCATGAAGCACTTTACAATGAAATTGCAACATCAGTTTGAAGATTGCTTCGGATATCTTGAGTGAGGAATTGGTCGTCGTGAATATAGATTGCATTTTTTAAAATGTATCGCTAATCTGTAGAACAGGTGTTGTAAACTATGTGTAGGAAGAGTCTCTAAAATGTATAGTTGAGACCTATCTGTGAAACTCTCTCATACGTTCAACGGAGGTACATTTTTTTCTAAACTGCTAATGGTAATTATTGTCTGTTAGCTCGCAGCGCTGTTCCGTGACTGCAGCTGTATTAATACCACCTAAAGCAGTCATCCTCAATCTGCATGCGTACTGCCGACCAGGGGTAGCCACGCAAACTTGCATTCATGTCACATGATTTACAAGAATGACCGAATCTACAGCACAGGCACGAATTGTTCCTTGCCTCTTCGAATACACCATAAAAAGTTAGTGTAGCACTCTATGTCCACTCAAACGTCAATTATTTTCTCTCTCGCGAGTTTCTGTATCATCCCATTAAACCCATCGATAAAACCATTTAATCTTTCTGCATACATATAAACAATATATTTTAAAAATCCAATTTCCGTGAAGAATTAAATGCAGGATGAATTCAAAACCGAATGGATAGGTTTCATTTCGGAAGCTTAGCAATAAAAAAAATTGAAGAGCATTTTTGAGATTTCATGTAAGCATTCTCTGGGTAACTTAACAGCATTTATGATTGAACAGCAGGTACCTTCTCTACGTCTATGCTACCAAGGCCTTCATAATCTTAAAATACGATATCAGATTATCGTTCTGAAAGTAACCAAACTTGACGATTGGTTACAACAAACAAATACAGAAATTACTAGATAAATGCAACACCCGAGTAGCCTCTGTAAAGAGAAAAAAGAACCAACGTTTTGTGTTCAGGGTTCCGCCATTTTGGCTCTAAACTTTCCAGATTTATCCAAATAATGTGTACAGAAAAATCCCAATTCCATGAAAAATTAAAAGCAGGACGAATTCAAAAACTAATGCTTAGATTTCATTTTGGCTGCTTTGCAATAAATAAAGCAATTAGAAATGGAGGATGAAAACTGCATTCCCAACTGTTGAGTCGCACAGAAATACTCACAGGGAGAATGAAGAACAAAATCAGATTTCAGGGTTCAGGGAAGAAATAAAAACGGGAACAAGTGCCCTAGAAAACTAAACAGCTATGTATAAAGCCAGGGCTCTATGAAAAGGCAATACATAAGGGCCTTACCAGTGACGCCCACAGTCTAACGGTTCATAAAAACACTTGCGCTGCTTTTGATTTTTTTCACATTTTAATGTCACTTTATTACTGTGGTTTCTCAGTGCCAATTGCAAGGGAAATACCTCATTTCCAGTGGAGCTCCACACGATATCTCGAATACTCAGGACAAGTTCTTGTCCATCTGGCGCGGTACCTTCATAATATCCAACGTTTACACTTTCAAGTGAACCGTCCAAATTCATTTGTAAGTTTATTAGGTCATACGTTGGGACTGGATCACCATTTTCGTCAAAATACACGACTTCCCCAGTATGATCAGTGAAATTTATTGAGTGTAGAAAGTGCAGCAGCTACAGAAGGACAATGAAAGTCACATTAACGTTTGACGGTCATTAGGAAGTCTGCATTACAATTAATTTAAAGAAATGATCACCAATAATTTAGAAATGAATAATGCTACAAATTAGCATCCAGACATGAACAAATACAGTTTGGCGAACCATCTTCCCTTTTTACAAGTTTCCGATCTTCCGTCTTAGATCAAAATGTCAATATTAGCCGGAATGACTCTAATTGAGAATATGTGGAGTCCAGCCGCACGGCAAAGACTTGACTGGCAGTGTGGAATAGCTTCCAGTGAGTGCTTAATTGTCAGAGTGACATGATTTACCTTAAACTTTCTACTGAGAACTAAAGCACCGTCATACCGTGAAAAGACGAAACTCGACAATGCCTATCTCACCACAAAACGTGGCATGCATATTTTGAGTACTTATCACATTGTTACCCGTGGCACACCCTTGGCTACAAATTAATCTTTTCATTTTCTTGCATCACAATAGCGACTAAACCTCAAGGTGTTGCTATCCTTGAAGGGATTCAGGCCTTGGAGGTCCTTATAATCATATATTTAGGCTTGATATATAACTTTCTGTATGAGTGAATCTGCAGTGTTTCTAAATGCCATTTTCATCTTGACGCATGCTTGTCATAATGGATTGGTTTTCTCATTCTCTGACGTAAATACTGTATTGGATTCTTCTGAACATGACTGATTGTTAAAAGGCAGCGTGAAAAAGGCCACAAATGAAAGTAAAATATTACACTCTACAAAATTGAGATCGATCTGAAAGAAATTTGAATTTTCTTCCTACCTGCCAGGGTTCAAATCTTGAAATGTGAGAACAAGTATTATGCATGAAAGACCCATTGCCTTCTTCACATCTCAGCGTATCATCAAGTGCATGAGCGACAGCATAGACGGCTTTGTACACATGGTAGGAACTTCCCTCCATTATCGCTGGAAGGTAGGCATTTTCTAACCCATCCAAATGTTCACTCCCTGTGCATGACCGCACCTCAAATGTGGAACTTTCAGTCTTTGTTATGTCATCCTTCATGAAAGAGCAGGAGAATACAGTTTCCCAAAATTTCTTCACAAAAATGCTGTCAGGAAACCTTGAAGGATGAATTCTCAGAAGATAATCTCTAAGGCCAGCTATTTCTGCCTTCCGAGTTGTTAGACCAAGGGCCCCAGTGAGAAAGCTTGCTCTTTCTTCATGTGAGCCACTATCTTCCCGAACCGACCCTCCACTTCCAATCTATTGTATCCCCGTCACATTTTGGTGCAAAATCTCTTTAAGTAGTACTCGCATATCTCCACCATGCAGGAATCCAACCACAACCTTTGCGGTTGCCTCTTTCATTACCTGCACTATTTTGCTGATTTTCTCAGCGGGATCGGTTCTATAAAATGATTCGTAGTATGCGGTGCAAACCCCACTTTTTTTGGGGCCTCTTTGATAAATGTTCTCATGGCAAAATTCCCATAATCTGTGTTGCTTCGAACCGTCCCAATCCAATTCCAGCCAAACATTTTCACGAGTTTAGCAAGAAGTTTGGACTGATACTTGTCGCTTGGTATCGTTCTAAAGAAAGTCGGGTATTCTTGTTTATCGCTCAGACAGGAGCAAGTGGAATAATAACACCTGCAGAAAAAGAGAACAATATATATAAATATGATTTCATCATTTTTGGAGTCATTTTTAAAAATCACTACAATATTTTCAGTATCAATACATTTCGTTTATGAATTTTAATCATTGCAATAATAACTATAAACGATTAGATTAGAGTAGATTAGTTTAGATTAATTAGATTAGATTCCCTACAGTGTGGAAACAGGCCCTTCGGCCCAACAAGTCCCCACCGACACTCCAAAGAGTAACTCACCCAGACCCATTTCCCTCTGACAAATGCACCTAACACCTGGCCAATTTAGCATGGCCAAATCACCTGACCTGCACATTTTTGGACTGGGGGTGGAAACCGGAGCACCCGGAGGAAACTCACGCAGACATGGGAAGAATGTGCAAACTCCACACAGATAAGTGCCTATGATTAGAAATAATTGATCAAAATAAACCCTTTGTAGAGTTTTAGAAAAAGGACAAACGTCAAGCAAAAGTGTATTCTGGTCAGCACGTGGTTATATGAGACCTACCTCCCTGAAGGAACCAGTCGAATGTTGTACTGGAAACTTAAATATTATTTGCGTAAGAAATAAGATTTTTATGACTGGGTTTTGCAACATGTTGTTTCAGTGAATTCATGAGCACATGGAAAGTATGAGGGCGATGATGGCATAGTGGTAATATTATTGGACAAGTAGTCTAAAACACAGAGGATTTAGGTTTAAAATCCACTGTGGCTGATTCACAATCTTAAAACAATTAATCTGGAATAGACTAACAATCTGCTCTGATGAAATTCTGGGCTGCACGAAGGGTCAGTAGTTAACACTGCTGCCTCACAGCACTTAGGACCGTTTCAATTTCAATGTTGTGTGACTATGCGTGTGGAGTTTAGACGTTTTCCCTGGGTCTGCGCATGTTTAGTCTGGGCGCTCTGGTTTCCTCCAACGGTCCGAAAATGTGCAGTTTAGGTGGATTGGCCATGCTAATTTGCTCCTTCGTACTCAGGTACGTGCGGTTAGGTGATAGGCACCATAACTGCGGAGAAAGGGGCTGAAAGGTTTTCGGAGGGTCACGGCCCACTTCATGAGCCAGATGACCTTGATCTGCACTTTAGGGATTCTATACTTCTACCGATGTTGTAAAAATGCAATCAAATATTTGAAACGTTACCATCGGAATTCCGAATGTTCCAACTGTCCTTGCGGTAGCAATGGAAGATGTGGACGAATCACAGCCAATAATGGCCAAAACATTGGAGGAACCTTTACATTCAGGATATCCAATTATTCTTGCTTTCCATTCACCAAAGCCAGCGCTGTTTTCGAAGCTACCGCAGATGTCGAGCAGTCATCATGGATCTCATACCCCAGAGTGATATTCGGAAGTAGAGTTTTGCTCCGGTTTATTTCTTCAATAGCAAATATCATGGTTTGCAAATGGCGAAAGCCTGCCAAATCTAAGCTGCGGGGAGATATGAAAGGAAATAGTATGCATATTTTATTCGCTACCCGCTTCTGCGGATCTCATTCGTCCAGATCTCCTAGCCCTGCTTCCACACTCGCCTCAAATGAGAACCGCAACATAATCGCAAATTCTGAGTAACTGACGTAGGCTGGAACTCACGGTTTGCAAGAAAGGACTCTTTGGGACCCATGATCATGATTCAGAAGGATTATATTAGTTGTCCGCCACATGCCCAGTTTCATACCCTGATTCATGTCGTGTTTACAAGTGTTTAAAAGCCTGTTCGCCAGCGGGAGCCCCAAACACATACGATTCCAACGTCAACCTATCGGCAAAGCTTATGCCGACCCATCCCTCTCGTTACCTTGACATCCATTAAACTCGGGATTCGTCCGACGCACTGGAATCCCGGGTTCCGTAACAGCCACGAGCTCAGTGCTTCCAACAATTCAGCACCCCTTTGTCTATCAAGCCCCAATCTGATCACCAGCCAACTCCCCCACGTAACCCAATTGCAAAACAAGTGCTGCTCATCTCTACCCCACACTGTTTTCTCGGACACGTTTGAGGAGCTACAATTAAATCATTGAAGGAATGAGTTCCTGCAACTGCTTCCAAACACCTAGAGACTCACAATGCATGTGGAAATGAATTAGAACTGCTGCAATCATTTGCAAACAGGTATCAATATCGTAGAAAACTTAAAAATGCTTAAAACAATTAAAATACGCACAAGATAAACGAATGGAACACCGCGCGATCTTTATCCTCATGGCTTCCTCCTATGACCCCAAAAGGAATAAGGTTCCGCGACATCCGAGTCCCAGTGCTGACCCTCACCAATTCTGCTGCTCTGTGAAATCAGGATTTTTTTTGTTTACTGCTCTGCCTAAACTTGGGCAGGTTAGATGGATTGACCATCCGGGTGGGATTCTCTTGAGAGGTTGATGACTTCTTTCCGCACTATAGGGATTCTATGATAACTTTACCTACTTTTCGCAATGCATGTCAGAAGGATTAACAGTAAATGAAGGAACATCATGAATCCCGTTTAAATGGACTGAAAATATCACCATCTTCACTCAAATTCGGCAAATTGTATTTTGCTTGAGGTTTGCAAACCATTTCATGTGATTCCCAATTGGGCACAAGAGCTAGCAATAGGAATCTTTGAGAAGAAAGTGAGGTCTGCAGATGCTGGAGATCAGAGCTGAAAATGTGTTGCTGGAAAAGCGCAGCAGGTCAGGCAGCATCCAGGGAACAGGAGAATCGACGTTTCGGGCATAAGCCCTTCTTCAGGAATGAGGAAAGTTTGTCCAGCAGGCTAAGATAAAAGGTAGGGAGGAGGGACTTGGGGGAGGGGCGTCGGAAATGTAACAGGTGGAAAGAGGTCAAGGTGAGGGTGAAAGGTCAGACTGGGGTGGGGGCGGAGAGGGCGGGAAGAAGATTGCAGGTTAGGAAGGCAGTGCTGAGTTCGATGGATTTGACTGAGACAAGGTGGGGGGAGGGAGAATGAGGAAACTGGTGAAATCCGAGTTCATCCCTTGTGGTTGGACGGTTCCTAGGTGGAAGATAAGGCGCTCTTCCTCCAACCGTCGT
>NC_057722.1:64227083-64272815 GCF_004010195.1 Chiloscyllium plagiosum
CCTGAAGAAGGGCTTATGCCCGAAACGTCGATTCTCCTGTTCCCTGGATGCTGCCTGACCTGCTGCGCTTTTCCAGCAACACATTTTCAGCTAGCAATAGGAATATCAGAGACAAAACCATCGCTTTCTAGCAAGGAACCTGTCACTAGATTAAACGGAATACGAAAGAAGGTGGAATTATATAGCGTCTGTTATTGCCGGAGGGCATCCCATGGTGCCACAGATCAAATGAATCATCTTAGACCTGAAAAGGGCTAAATCTCTGAGACACTGTACATTCAACTTGTCTGCGGGACACTTTTATTGACGCTGCCGACCATGACTAGTTGATCACTATTTCTGCAGTTGGAATTTATGTGAAATGAAAACAAGCGAACTTTAAAATATAAGAAGTCTTAATAGTACTAATTGTCATCACAAAGATTATAACGAAAGTAAGACATTCAGCCCATCCAGTCTGTTCTTGATTACTTGATCATCCTCACTACAACTACCTTCTTTTTCCTCAAAACTCTTGATTCCCTGATTAAATTATTATCTGTCAATCTCATACATTCGAACATACTTCACTATCAACATGTACACCCCTCTGTGGCGAGAATTTCCATGGATTCGCTACCCTCTCAGTGAAGAGGCTCACAGGGCCAGAGAGCCCGACAGAACAGAATATAGTCCTTCAGCCCATTATATCAGGGTTGGTCGAAAATAAGCACTTAACCGACCTAATTCCATGAACCAACATTTGCCTCGTAGTCTTGGCATTGTAAATGTACATCTAAACATGTTTTAAATATTCTGAGTGTTTCGGCCTCCACCACCCTGACAAGCAGTGAGTTCCAAATTCCCACAACCGTTTGAGTAAAGAATTTTTTTTCACATCTCCTCTGAACCTTTCCCCTTAACATATATCTATGCCCTTGGTCATTTATTCCTCCACCAAGGAAAAGTTAATTTTCCCCTGTCTATCTTATCTAATCCCCTCATACATTTATATGTCACAGTCATAACCGTTATCAATTCCCTCTGTTCTATGGAAAAGATTCCTAGCCTATTCAATCAGTCTTCTGCTGTCGTACTCCATTTCTCTGTCTTATGTGGGCTGAACACTCGTCTTCAGATTCACCCCTGCTCCCGTGTTTTGCACAAAGGGAAGTAGCCTTTCCAGATTTATCATCTCAAGTTCCTTAAGAATTTTGCATGTTTTAAATTAGCTCTTGTAGAAAAGCTCAGTTGTGGTGATGGCATCGATGGTGGCAAGAAGGCACAGCATGGACTCATGGTGGTTGACAAGTGAGCTCAATGCTGATTCGTATTGGTCAGCGAGAGGGTTCAGCCTGGACACGAGCAGGCCCAATGTGAACTAGTGGTGGTGGCGGTCAGAGTAAATTTGTGTTCCTAGTGGCTCCTTCATCAATAAGGCAGTTCGAGTGCAGAGAGGGCGAGTTTGGGATCCCAGCAGATCTGTATCCAGCACAGATTCATGAAGACAGTGGCAGACATGAGTTTGGGCCCAGTACAAGACACTGTGACAGCGGCAGTGGCTGCATCCTTGAGTTATCATTGAAGCGGAGTTGTGGTGGTGGCAGAGTCAACTTTGGGCTGGGACGGTACCCGGCAGCATTAATGCCACCTGGAGGTCAAGCAAGCACATAGAGTGTCAAGTGCGTTGGTGGAGGCAAGATGTTGCTGAAGAGTTGCTGAAGAGACTTTCATCCAGCAGAAGCATCATTGCAAAGTGACTCTTGCCCAGCCACCATGTCTCTGGCCTATGGCAGAGTACTTAATAATAACGATGTAAAGTGAACACATTTTCTTTGTTTATTCATTCTTCTGTCTTCATTTTCTTTGTTGCTTTCAGTGTTTTAAGTTGGTGCTGGCGAACAACGACACTATACAAAACTTTCATTGTATTTTGCAAAAACATACAGATGATAATAAATCAATCAAATAAATAATTCTTCAAAGCTATATGAGTACATGCTTAACATATTGCATTTGCTTGAAATAAAATCAAACTTTTATTTGACTTCCTATTATCTCCTGAAACTGTAATTGAAAAAAAAATCTTATGAACAAGAACTCATAACTCTCATGTTCCGCTTGGGGACTCTGCGGCCTCTCAGACTAAATATCAAGTTCAATACCATTAGAACTTGATTCCATCTTACCATGTTTTGTACTCACCCCACCCTGTGTCCTGTTATAATATGGGTTGTTTTTAGCGCAGTCAAACAAACTCACCTACTTTTAGGCCATTTGTCATATTGCATGGATCGTAATCAGAACAGATCACCCAGTTTCTCACTCCTAGCTGTTTTTATCTCTTATTTCGCTTTTCCTTCCTGGCCTGCTCAATAATTCTCTCCATCTGGGGTCTGTCTCCACCTAACCACTTACCTCTTCCCTACTTCGGCTTTGGCATAAATATTAGATTTTCTTAATTACTAACAGCTGTGATGAACAGTCATCGAACACAAAATGTTACTCTGTTTTCTTCCCACAGATGCTGCTAGACTTGCTGAGTTTCTTCAGAATTTTCTATTTATTTTTCAGATCTCCAGTACCCGCTTTGTTTCATTGGGTAATAATGTACTTCATTCCGTATGGAGAGTATGCCCATGCAAATCATAGATGACGTTCACAATCACACATCACCAAGTCATAGTCCAACAGGTTTATTTGGAGGCACTAGCTTTCATTGCTTCTTTATCAGGAGGTTGCGAAGCAGGACCAGAGGACGGAATTCATAGCTAAAGGTTACTGTGTCAGGCAGCGGAAACGATAAACCGAGATTAAGTCTTTTATCTTTTAGAATGGGTGATTTAAAGGAAATTTTCGGCCTTGCATTTTAAAGGACCGAATTGAACAAACCCATTCTAAAACCCATTCTGGCACTGTCATCTTTTGCTATAAATTGTGTGTCTTACGGTCCTGCTTCACAACCACCTGAAGAAGGAGCAGTGCTTCGAAAGCTAGTGTCTCCAACTAAACCTATTGGACTATAACCTAGTGTTGTGTTTTTAATTTTGTCCACTCCTGTACAACTCCAACTCTTCCAAGTCAAATCATACTTGAGCAGACTGAGAAGAAAACTATGCCTTCCCCAAAACGAAAGGAAAACCAATGCTAATGGATAGACAGGCCAACATAATAAAAGTGCAGCTTATACATACAATTCATATCCAGACAAACAGAAAACATTGGTGCTATGCATTTGGCCTTAGGCTACAAAGCAGGTTTCACAAATAACAAGAAACCTGATAGAAAATCGAATTAATTTGCTTTATTCATTAGAAAAAACACAAATGCATTAAAAATGTTGGCAAATTGCTTCATCAGCAAGAAATATTAAAATTACTCAAACATCTACAGGAATAAGCTCCTCAACACCTTAAAAATGGAAGTAAAGGAATAATTATTTCTCAAAGTTGTTATCTTTATTAAAATTACTGCCTCTGCTTTTTTTTTGAGAGCAGCAAGATATGAAAATCTCTTACAATTTACATGGCAACAAATAAGGCATGCAACTGTAAAATAACAGAACAAAAGTAGAAATTAGTGGAAAAGCTCGGCGGGGCTAGCAGCATCTGTGCGAAGAAAGTAGAGCTTAAAGTTTAGAGTCTGGTGATTTTTTTCATCAGAACTATTAGCAAGTTAGAAAAACTAGTATCTATGCTGAAGCCAATGTGAGGGATAGGGTGGTGGGGTTGAGAAAGAACTGTTTGGACAGATGGTGTAGACGGAACCCAGAGACAAAGCCATAGAGGTGGGTAGGCAAGGTGATAATGAGTAGCAGGCCAGACAGTAGAAAAGCTGTGTAAGAGATCATAAGAGCTAACAGTAACAAAGTAGATTAGTAGTGCACCATATACACTGTGACAATGGGCCTGTGAGTATGTGCAAATGGGTGACTCTGCAAAATGCAACCCATGTCATAACATGACCAGACCTTGGATGAAAATAAAATGGAAAAATCAAATCAGGCTCTAAAGTTCTTCAAGTTGATGTTGAGTCCTAGCTGCAGTAAGGAATCCTGCAAGCAGAAAATATTTGTTCTTTAAACTTGCACTCGAGTGCACTGAAACGTGGCAGTATATTGGTTTAGTTACATGCTGTGTTGAAGTGACAGGTAACTGAAAGTGCAGGGTTCTATTTGTCGGTGTTTTGCAGATCAGATATCCAGGCTGTATTTTGACCTTTCGTTGGTGTGAAGACGGCATGGTAAACAGCGAAGTCAATAGATTACTAACACAGTGGTTAGAATAAAGTGCAGGCGAAACACTGCTTCATCTGGCACATTTGTCTCAGGCCTTGGATGCTGAGGAAGGAGGAGGTAAATGGGGAAGTATTGCATCTTCTGCAATCGAATGCGAATGTGCCATGTGGGTGTGAGGAGACGGTGGCAGTGCAGGAACAGTATGCCAGAGAGTTCCAGAAGGAATGGATCCTGTAGAATGCTGACAGAGGAGACTTGTCGTGGTATTCACTTGGAGGTGATGGAAATGGCAGTTTACAATCCTTTCGTTAAAGAGGCCGGTGTGGTGGCAAGTCAGGGCGAGAGAGATCCAATCCTTGTTGCGGATGGGAAGGGAAGGGGTGGGGGTTAAGTGTGGAATATGGATCAAACATGGCTCAAGACCCTGTTGACCACCGTGGTGCACATTTCTGATCAACCACATACCCCTACTCCTGTGGAATGTGGCATCATCAGAACACAAGCGACAGAGAATGGAACTGCCACTTCAATACACCAAAGTGTTCCCATGATAACATTTCTATTACAGTGTTGCTGCAGTGTACAAGTGAGTGTCAACACAGGCTCAGAAAGCAGCATCACATTTTCTGCTTGAGGACCATTTAGCCTCAAGAACTCAATATTGAGTCCAATATCTTTAGAGCCTGATTTCGTCCTTCCATGTTTAGTACTCACACCTCACTGCGTCCTGTTATGAGATAGGTTGATATTATTGCAGCCACACATTCTCAATTACTTATAAGCCAGTTATAAAACAGGTGCGTTCAGCACACTTCACCCATTTTCTCACTCTGAGCTGTTCTTATATGCTATTCAACTTTTCTTCTGTACTGGCCTACTATCCGTTATTCTTGGTTTATCGATCATTTTCTAATCTCTCCCTCTGTTTTGGCTCCATTTCCATCTATACGCTCACCTCTCAGCAACGTTGGTTTCAGCATAAATATCAGTTTTTCCAAGCGACTAGTAGTTCTGATGAAGAGTCATCAGACTTGAAATGTTCACTCAGCTTTCTTCCAACAGAGGCAACGAGACTTGCTGAGGTTCTTCAGCACTTTCCATCTGTGTTTCAGACCTACAGCATCCACAGTTCTTTGTTTTATCATAGAACAATATGTATGTTCTAAGCGGAGAATATGCAGCACAAAGTGGCAAACAAGCAGAATGACAAGAAAATTACCTCACCCGAAGAGCTAAAGGAAAACTAAGAGGAAAGGATTGACAGGCGAACTTCATTGAATTAACAAAAATTACTGGAAACAATCAGCAGCATTGCATCATCCGTGAAGAGAAATCAGAGTTAATATTTTGAGTCGGTGCAGTTCTGGTGGGTCACTGGACACAATCATTAACGACGATTTCACTCCACAGATGCTGCTAGACCTGTTGAGGTCTTACTGCAATTTCTGTTTTGGTTTCTGGTTTCCAGTTTCTGCAGTTCTTCCTTCATTTTTGTTTCGTCAATATCAATACAGCTGTTGCATGGGATTCATATCCAGACAAACGTAAGGTATCAGCGCCAATGCATGCAAACTTCGGCTACAAAGTTGTCTTCATAAACAAGAAGAATCTTGATATATACTGAATCTGCTTTTTTTATTAGAATAAAACCACAAATATATCGAAAATGATGGCCAATTGTTTAATCAGCAAGAAATATTTATATTGGAACGACAATCTCCAGACTGAACATTTTGTGGGCACAAGCTTATCTTTGTGTTATTCTCCGCTTTGAACAAGATAACATTTGGGAGCACAAATGCAGACAAGCAAACTAAAGCTTGACGCCCAAATAGCAAGCACTTCGATGGCCCCCGGTCAGGAGAACTGGCATGAGCCGGAATAAAAGTGATCCAAACAGCACAGACGATCTTCCTTGAAGAAGCTCTCTTACTCCATTCCTGAAGAAGGTCTCATGCCCGAAACGTCAATTCTCCTGCTCCTTGGATGCTGCCTAACCTGCTGCGCTTTTCCAGCAACACATTTTCAGCACAGAAGATCAGCACACCGAAAGTGATATACTTTGCGTCTTTGAAATTATCTGGAATTTTCCGGCAAGGAAAGCAGCCGGACGCATACAATGGGACAGAAGATCAATATAGCTAGCCACAAAATAATTGTCTCTATAATACGTAATGTTTTTCAGTGGATAGGGAATTGATACAATATGCCACATGGTGCAAATTAAATCTTGAGGAAATGTAAGGACGAACACGTCTAACTATGGACCCAAACCAGTTCATTAAGTTTTTGTTGTGAAGAGTTGCCTTAAAAGCGACCACAACAAGAACGGTTTTCTTCAACTACAGGAAATACAGAAAACAAACACAATTCCAAATGCAGTCCACCGCAACATGCAGGACCATCCGGTCGGTTTTCAAATGAAGATAAGTGAACACAAGAAGCAAAATATTAGCACAAAGAGGAGGAACTCAGCTCCGAATTGTTCGCTCGAATGATCGGAGTTTCCGGATACCGGAAGAATAGACAAGCTGCACCCAGTAAAGACACACTCCAAATACAGGAAGTACCATTAAGACGTAGCCTAGAACTTGTCTGAAGGAAAATAAAATAATATTTTCGGTGATTGAACCAGAATTCCAAAGGACAGGTCACTCAATTGGTGGAATCTGAATTAATGAAAAACTTTTTTTTTTAAATACGAAAATGACTTTGGTCCCGAGATAATATAGTATTGGGCAACGTGTTTGTACATACATGTGGTGTGCTAATGTCACCAGCAGCGCACTCTGCGCAGTCAGAATAACATGGTGGCTGACCTTCCTTGCTGATACTTTCATGCCCTGGCAGGACAAGGTTCTGAACAAAGAGCACGTGGAATTTACAACAAAGGAAATGACACCTATGTTATCCATATAACTGAGTCATAGCGTAACACGCATGAAAATACTGGAATTTGGTCTTTGGTAAAAGTATAGTATAAGGTCGGTAAAATGAATGCTCCACTGTAACCTGTAAGATTTTCTCTTCAAATATTGAAGCAACAGTCCTTTGAAAGTTGATCGTTCTATGCGTGGCTAGTACCCTCTGCGGTAGTGCATTCCAGATTATGACAATTCTCTGGGTATTTTATTTTGCGTCTGAGGCCTTAGTCCTATGATTGACCGATTTTTGACACTGGAAGAGGATATTCATCATTTTGGATTTGCCACATCCAGTCGTGCATCATGATGCTCAAGTATGCTCGTCAAAGGAGGTCAAGGATCCACGAACCTACCCCATTCCCAGTAATGGTGGAATTCGGCATGTATGTGCGCAAGAGTTTTCAATCATTTTCAACCCAGGAAATCTAACTAGTAAACCAACCCTTTCTGGTCCTTATATCCCAACCATCACAGATAAAAAAAAACGTTCAGCAAGTCATAATCCATCCAAAATGATATCCAGAAACAACTATGTGCAGTAGACAAAAGTCCGGTCAAACTCTTCGGAGCAGGTGTGATGTGTGGAAAAATGTTGGAGTATGTCCTGCCCGTTAAACCTGACAATTCCAGTTGCAATTCAACCAAATATCATCCTCAGCCCCCCAGACTCAACAGTTAGCAAAATGGTAACATCAACAGTGCCGTGAAACACTACTTGCTCATCAATAAACCGCAATTTCACTGAAACCCGAACAGTGTTCAGTTCGATTTGTCATTGCTCAGATAATGAAGAAGGCAAGCCCACATGCATGAACACCTGGATATATTCAAGGCTTATAAGGATTACTGGCGTGTAATATACACGTCACACAAGTTCCAGACAATCAAAAGAAAGAAAAAGAATGGAATGGCATTTCAAGTCACGCACAGCTTTGGCTTGACTTTTTATTGTATCACTTCTTTCAGATTGTATCACATTGTCCTTCGACTTCCGGCCAACCGTACTGGAAATGGATCGCCACGAGATGATTGAGGTGTTTGCCGAAGAAAGTTCACCAAGGTTTCCTCAGCAGTATTTAGGAATAAATCCTTCACTCGCTAACGAATCACACGGAGCATCTCAAGATGAAACAACGTTACAGAGACAACTGTTATTTTAGTTAACAGATACTTTGTCAAAAAAAGTTATGTGCGAATAAATATGTATTTTTCATCATTGCTTTTACGCGACTAACATTGGGCAAAACTTCAGCAGTGATGCTCTGCCTGTTAAAATCTCTGCTAGCGCAGAGATAAGTTAGCACTTGCAAGATTATTGCATTATGGCCCAATTATTCCTTTCCAGTATACACATGAACATCGACGCTGTGGTCAACGAAGAAAGAACATCCAATTTGAAGATTGCTTCAGGGGTCCTAGTTGAGGAATTGGTCACTTTGAGCACAGGTTGCATTCGGCAAAATGCACCGCTATTTTGTAGAATGTCATTTTGCAAGATAGGCGGAAGAAATCTCAAGAATGTCAGGTTGAGACCTCTTAGTGAAACTCTCACAGTCAATGGAGGTCCGATAGGTTAGGTTATTCGGTATTCTGTTCCCTTTTGTTTGTGTTTCATTTGGTGATCATGTAGATAAATTCTGTTTTGTTTAAAACTAAGCTGTTTGACCAGCTGTTCCTTTCCTGAATATCCACTGTGCACCTGCTTAAAACAACTCAGGTCTGGGCTAATTTTGAAATGTTTTGAGGGGGCCTGGCCTGATCCATAACAGAGAGCATGTATTTTCTCTCTATCTCGTCAATCATGGCCATTCATAATCTTAAAATCCTCCATCCGCTCACCGTTTTGAAAGGCGCCTGGTAGTGTGGCCGAGCGATCTTAAGCGCTGGATTCAAGATCCAGTCTTTAAGGAGGCGTGGGTTCGTATCCTACTGCTGCCATTTTTGCAGATCGATTGTAATAGTGCCGCCTGTTAAAATTCCTGTATGCGTTTTAGTTTTAAAAAAAAGGTGGGTTTGAGTGCAGACAATCCACGGGGTCGTGTGTGGGCTCTTGTGATCGCGTTTGGGGTGGCTCAAGTGGTTAGCAGTGCTGCCTCAAAGCGCCAGGGACCCGGGGTCAATTCCCACCTCGGGCAACTGTCTGTGTGGAGTTTGCACATTCTCCCCTTGTCTGCGTGGGTTTGCTCCGGTTTCCTCCCACAATCCAAAGATGTGCAGGCCAGGTGATTTGGCCATAATGTTAGGTGCCTTAATCAGGGGTAAATGTAGGGGTCTGGGTGGGTTACTCTCCGGAGGGTCGGTGTGGACTTGTTGGGCCGAAGTGTCTGTTTCCACACTGTAGAGAATATAATCTAAAAGCAAAGTTGATGATTGGCTACTACAAACAAATACAGAAAGTGCTAGGGAAACTCAGATTGTCCAGTAAAATCCGTACAGAAAAAACGGAACCAAACTCTAGACTCTTCATATTTCTGAGTGAATATAAATAATGCATACAAAAATATCACAACTCCAGGAAGAATTACAAGCAGAAAGATTTCAAAACCTAATGGGTAGAATTCATATCGGTTGCTTCGCAAAATAAGAGAAAAAGAATGAAAATTGCATTCCCAGTTGCTGAAACGCACAGAATGTTCAAAGTGAGAAGGAGCAGCAAAGTGTTATCGTTAAGTGGTTAAGGGAAGAAGATAACAAGTGCTGTCGACAACTACTTAGTTTTAAAATCAGGCCTTTATGAAAGGAGGATAAATAACGACCTTACCAGTGACGTCAACAATTTAATAATTCATAAAATTACATGCACTTCTCAATTTTGTCGTGTCTATATGCCAATTCTTTTTACCATGATGTCTCAATGCCACTCGTAAGGGATTCATCTGCTTTCCAATGGAGCAATGGATCTCTGATATTCAAGACAAGTTCTTCTCCATCTGGCGCTGCATAGTACTCATTGTTTACAATTTGGAGAGAACCTCCCGTATTCCTTTGTAAATTTACTAAAGCATATGATGGGCCAGGATCACAATTTCCATCAAAATGCACAATTTCCCCAATCTGAGCAGTTAAATTTACCGAGTGAAGATTTTACAGCAGCTACAGGAGAATAATGCAGGGCATATAACCCTTTAGCCGTCAGTTAGATACATGCAATAAAATTCATTTTAACAAATGAGTGCTGGTTCATTAGAAACGTTTGGAAGTATCATTTGGAAAATAACAATTAAAGTTTGGAGAACCATCTTCCATTTTTGTAAGTTTCTGTTTTTCCATCTCAGATTAAGATGCTAATGTTAGCTGGAATGGCTCTGATTGAAAAAATGTGGAGTCTAGTCCCATTGTAGAGATTTGACTGACGGTGCAGAGGAGCTCCCAGCGAATGCTAAATTGGCGCAGGACATTTTCAAATTAAACATTCCACTGAGAACAAAGACTCTGCAAAAACCCAGAAAGCAAATTTTGTTAATATCTTCATCAAAAACTAAAACCAATTCTCCGAGCATTCATTGTTATTTATGGCACGTCCTTGGGTACAATTTAGCTTTTCTATTTCCTACATCACAAATGTGACAACGCCTTGTAATCACTTCACAGTCCATACCATGCTGCTGAAGGGTTTCAGGCCTTGGATGTCCTTACAATCATGTCCCTTGGGGTTCGATACACACCTTTCTGTTGTGAGTGAATTTATGATGTTCTGTACATTCAATTTTTGCATTGATCCATACATTTCCTATTGTCATACTTTTCTTCTCATTCTCCGATGGAAATATTAGATTCTTCCTAATAAGATTGATTGTTAAAAGTGAACAGTGAAAAAGGCCAAAAGTAGAAGTAGAACAGCACATACTTCAAAGTTTGATAGAGTCAACGGAATCTATTGAAACAAATTGAAATATGTTCCTTCCTACCAGGGCTCAAAGCTTGAAATGTAGGCACAAATATTATTTATAAAGATCCACTGCTTTCTTCAGAGGACGGTATATCATTAAGAGTGACAGCACAGACCGTTTTATACACATGGTAAGAACATCTCTTTTTTTAATCGCTGGAAGCTATGCATTTTCTAAATCATTTAAATATATGTTCCCTGTTCTTGAAATAGAATCATAGGATAATAGAGATGTATAGCACAGTCTGTTCAGCCTCTCCTTGTAGCTCAAATCGTCCAACCCTGGCAACATTCTTGTAAATCTTTTCTGAACCCTTCAGCTTCTAGTTTCCATGATGTTTATCTCTATGACTCTATAACTGTATATGACACACGTAGCGCGGTCCAAACAATGCCCAATGCAAGTTTATGAGAATCTCCCTACATTTCAGTTTTACCACTTTAGAAATAAAATTTGTTATTTTGGCTTGTTTTGATGATAACTTGCTAACTTGTGATTTTGTATTTAGTGATTGGTCTAATTGTAATGAAAGATTTACTTTACCTATACATGTAGGTTCAAAGTGATACACGATCTCTCCATACTTTGTAGCAAAATGTATTATTTCATATGGAACTGTGTTGAACTTCATTGTCACTAATTTCCGATTTTGTAAATGTGTTAATCTCTCCTCCAATCTGGTCTGGTCTGCTCAGCTTTCATAACTCTCAGGTTTCTGTCCTCAGTGTTTTTAGAAAGTGCAGTTTCGGTGTTAAAGTCCAGATTATTCATGCAAACAACTTTGATAGCTGAATTAATATGAATGAAAAATTACTTTCCTCCTTCTCCCTCTGTGAATAACAAGTCTTTGTTCTCACTTATTGCTTTCTGTAGTGAAGATAATCGGCAAACCTTTCTGTCAATTTCCCGTGACTCCACATTGTCTCATTTTATTGCTTAGCAAAAGTCGAAAGACTTTTGAAAGTTCATTAAAAAATGCACTCATTCTCTTTCTATACCTCCTTCTCAAAAAATCAAAATAATTGGACAGGCAAACTTTACCTTTCTTAAATCAATACGAGCATTTTATTGCTTTTTGTTTCATTTCTAAATGTTTTAAATCTGCATTTTTGTCAGGTTTCTGTTACATTTCCTGTCGCTGATGTTCGATTGGCTGGTTTGTCATTTTCATTTCCTCATTGCATTACTTACATGAACCACTCACCTGTCCTCTAATAACGTATTTGTGTTTTGTTTAAAACTAAACATCTGGCTTATAGCTCCCAAGATTCATTTAAAATAAGTGGCTGCAATCAAACTGGATTTTGTTCAGTGTATCATGCAGAGACTTATTATTTTCAGTTGCACATCGTTTCCTACCATTCCCATGCTGTTCTACATCGTCTATTCTGAATGTTGTTGCCCAGTTTACTTTCCCAATCTGTATTCGCAACCTCGAAAAATTAATGCCCCTCCCTTTTTTTAACCGACTTCCACCATACTTATGTTATTCTCTATTCTCATTCGCCATTCAAATAAAGTGTATGATCACTGTGACAAAAGGGCTGTTACTTCTCTTCTTTGCTTCATTCCTCACATCCAGGCCCAAATCTTCACTTGTTGGACTATTCTTTCTATCATCACAATCGTTAAGTTCACATCTAATTAACAAGTAAAAAACCGAAAGAGAATCGGGTTTAAAATGTAATATATTGAGAAGGGGGGCATAACTATCCACGGAAAATAGTTTATAACTTGGTGGCATCTTTGTATTTGTGTGCAGTCCCAATGTAATTAAGTGATTTAGCCATCTGGTCATCAACAACGAAAAGAGCATCGATGATTATGAGAACACAATGTTTTGGACTATCACAAAGTCCATGCAAGAAATTGACGTCAGAGTAATTGCACAAGAGGTTTTGGGTAATTTAATACACCTTGATGAGTATTATTCAGATTTTGTTCTCAGATACGCACAAAACATTGCTCAACTGGTTCTAATAAAATTACAGCAGGTGCACAAAGCGTATGTTGAATTAATACCCACTTCATGTATATTCGATATAACTTTAATGCATTACATATAATGTTAGCAATTCTTTTAGAATTCTCTGCCGAGTACGTCACGATCTTTAAACTACGCAGACAATAAAGAAAAGTTCGTGGATAATTCCATGTCGCTCCAAGTCACCATTCTTCTCTTAAACACAGTACAGGATTCGTCAGAGAACCTCAGCAGGTCTAGCAGTTATTTGATGAGAGAGCAACTGTGTCAACATTTCGGCTCTGATATCAATTTTCTTGAGAACTGATTTGGTCCATACGTTGCATGCAATATCAAATTGAAATTCAACATTGTAGGATTATTTATAGAGCTGAGAATGATCATTATTCATAATCATGTTAGGAACAAAGGCAAAACTCTTTAAATGCTACAGTTGATTACTAGCCACTGAATTCGGAAAATTGATCGAGATGTGTGGTGAAATCAGGATTTCTTTATCTGTAATGCACTGGCCTACCTTTCACAATGGCAAATGATGAAACATCATGATTCACATCGAAATATGCTGAAAGTTTGCCGTCCAGAATAATATCACTATCTTCAGACAAACTCATTAAGTCATATTTTGTTCACTGCTTGCAGACCATTCCATCTGATTCCTATGTAGGCACAAGTGCTAGCAACGGGATTATCAGAAACAAAGCCATCATTTTCTTTCAAGGAACCTTCATTTGACTAAGTGGGATAAGAATAAACGTGAAGCCAAATAACGTCCCACAGCGCCACACAGCGAATGAACCACTTAGGACTGATAAAACTAATTCCTTCCCTGAGAGATTGCTCAATCAACTTGTCTGCGGGACATCTTCAATGATATGGTCAATCATGGATAATGGATCCTTATTTCTGCAGATAAAGTTCACGTGAGATTAAAAGAAGTGAACTAAATAAGTCCAAGTGAATCAAAATTTTCCAATAAGACAACAGGAATGTAAGAAAAATTAATCCTGCTCGTGATTGTCACTAAAACCACAACAAAACAGGCTATTCAGCCCATCGAGACAATCCGCCATTCAAGTAGATTATGGCTCTGATAATCCTCGACTCCAATTTCTTGCCTGAATTGACCCCCTTGTTAATTAAAAATCTATCTATATCAGATACTCAGACGTACTTAAAGATGAAGCCCTACCACGCCCATGTGGTAAATAATTCCACAGATTCACTATCCTCAAAGTGAAGATATTCATAGAGCCAGACAGATCTTCAGCACATGAAATGGCCCTTCAGCACATTGTATCCATGCCCGAAAACCACAAGGGCCTAATTATCCTCTAATCCCATTATCCACCACTTGGCTAATAGCTTTATATGTTGGGGCATTATAAGTGCATATCTAAATGCTTATTACTAGTTCTGAGGGTTTCTGCCTCTGACACTTGCAAACAAGAAGTTCCAGATTCCCACGACCATCTGAGTAAGGGCACTTGTCCTCACACCTCTTCTGAACCTTCTGCCTCTTACCTCAAAGCTGTGCCCTTGGTCATTTATTCCTCTATCAAGGGTACACTATCTTTGTGCTGCACAGTTAGATAAGTCTTAGTCACGTCCGTTCTCAATCTCTTCTGTCCGAAGGAAAACCTGAGTCTGTCCAACCAAGCTTTTGTACTCCTCATCTCTGTCTTAAGTGGGCGACCACTTATGCTGAGATTAAACCCTCTGCTCCTATATTCTCCAACGTGGGTTTATAACCTTTTGCATTTACCCTGTCAAGTTCCCTAAGAACTTTGTATGTTTCAAGAAGATCACCTCACATTCTTCGAAGCGCTATGACTGCAGGCGCAACATGTACCACTCCCTTTGAAATTAAGGCCAATTTTCTATTTTCCTTCCTATTACCTACTGAACATGTCTTCATTTTAGTAAATTATGAGCAAGAGTGCTGAAATCGCATTTTCCCTCGGGAGACCCTGCAGTTTCTAGGTCTCAACATCAGCTTCAATAACTTTAGAGCCTGATTCCATCCTTCCAAGCTTTTTTATGCCCACTCCCATACCGAATTCTATTATGTCATGAGTTACTTTTAACTCTCGCCTACTTCTAGGTCCACTATTGTTGTTTTCAGCACAGCCCTGCCATTTTCTCACTTCAATTTTCTGATCACTTCTTCAGCTTATCTTTTGTCCTGGTCTGCTATCCTTTGTCTTATTATTAACCGGCCCATTTCAATTCTCTGTCTGTCCAGGTCGATCTCCACGGACACTTCTCCCCCAATTTGGCTCCGGCATAAACGTCAGTTTTTTTCCGACCTTCTAGCATTCCTGATAAAGAACGTTAACTCTGCGTTTTCTCCACGGAGGCTGCCATACTTTCTAGGTTTCTCCAGCACTTGCGGTTTTGTTTCAGATCTCCAGCACATGCAGTTCTTTGGTTGATTGGACAGTAATAGACTCTGTTCTATGCGGAGTATGTGTAACTGAAAATCGTGATTGAACAAACTGAGATGAAAATTACCCCAGCCAATGAGTTGAATGAAAAGCATTGCGAACGAAACGAAGGGCCAAATTAATCAAAGTGCAGCTTGTGCATGGAAATCATATTCAGACCAACATAAGCGGCTAACCGTCGGTGCCAATAAGTTTAAACCTCGGTTACAAAACAGCCTTCACGAATAACAAGAAAGATGAAGCAAAATCGGAGTAAATTGTTATGGTTCTATTTATTAACAGAAAGCATAAATGTACAAAAGCAAATGCAAATTGTTTACTCAACAAGAAATGTTAATATTGGAACAACAATCACCAGACTGAACGTTTTATGGGCAGAAATCGAGAAAGCTTAGAACTAGAATGAAGATCCTTTGCTCATCATGTTTTTCTTTGTGTTATTCTCCGGTTTCAGTAAAATAATATAACATTTTGGAGCAAAAATGCAGACAAGCAACCCAAAGCTTGACGCCCAAATGGCAAACACTTCGACAGCCACCGTGTACTTTCCAGGAGAGCTGACATAAGCCGGAATAAAAGTGATCCAAACAGCACAGAAGATCAGCATACTGAAAGTTATATACTTCGCGTCATTGAAATTATCTGGAAGTTTCCGGGCAAGAAAAGCTAGCAGGAAGCACACAGTGCAGAGAAGACCAATATAGCTGGACACAAAATAAAAGGCTTTTAAAGAACCCACGTCACATTCCAAAATAATGATATCTCTATAATACGTCATGTTTTTCACTGGAGAGGGAGGTGATACAATGAGCCAGATCGTGCAAATTAAGCCTTGAAGAAATGTAAGAATGAACACGCCTAACCGTTGCTGCATGGGTCCAAACCAGTTCATTAAGTTATTGTTGGGAAGAGTTGCTTTAAAAGCGATCACAACAAGAACCGTTTTGCCCAAAATGCAGGAAATACAGAGAACAAATACAATTGCAAACGCAGTTCGCCGCAACATGCAGGACCATCCGGTCGGTTTTCCAATGAAGGTAAGTGAGCACAGGAAGCAAAGCGTTAGGGCAAAGAGAAGGAGGAAGCTCAGCTCCGAATTGTTGGCTCGAATAAGAGGAGTTTCACGATACCGGAAGAATACAGTAGTTGCACACAATGAAAGACATACTCCCACTAAAGCAAACCCCCCTAAGACGCAACCCAGAACCTCTTGGAAGGAAAGAAACTCAATCTTTTTGGGAACACAATAATCTTTTTGTTGATTGGACCAATATTCCAAAGGGCACTTCACGCAGTCGGTGGAATCTGCAAGAATGAAAAAAAAATTAAGACGCAAATAATTTTGTCCATGGCGCATAGTGTGGCCGCCATGTTTGTACATACCTGTGGTATTGCCAATCTCACCATCGGCGCACTCTGCGCAGTCAAAACAACATATTGGCTGACCTTTCCTGCTGACCTTTCTTGTGCCGGCTGGGCAAGGTTCTGAGCAAAGGGCACGTGGAATCTAAGACAAAGTAAAGATACATGTGTTATCCTCATATTCGATTCGGAGCATAACGCATATTGAGATGACTTGGAGGTGCCGATGTTGGACTGGGGTGGCCGAGGTTAAATATCACACAACCTAATGGAGGAGCGGCGCTCTGACAGCTAGTGCTTAAAAATAAACACGTTGGAGTATAACCTGGTGTTGTGTGATTTTTAACATATTGAGATGTTCGTATTTTGTCATTGGTAGAAGTGTATTGCAATGCCAGGAACCTGACTCTGCCACTGTTCGGTCAGTTTTTCACTTCAAATATTAAACCAATAGTGTTTTGAATATCGATTAATCGACACGTTACTGCCCATCAGATAATGCATTGCAGATCATGACAATTGTCTGGGTATTATATTTTGCGTCCAGCGCCTTAGTTCTATAAGTGACCAATCTTCTGCCACTGGAAACTGGGTGTCACTAATTTTCTCGTTGCCACATCCAGTCGTATATGGTAGTGGTCAGATATCAGTTCAAAAGAGATAGCTGGTCCCTGAACCTGCTCGACATCAATGGTAGTGGATTACATCACATTTGCGCTCAAGTGCTTTCAAACAGTTTCAGCCCAGGAGATCTATCTGAGATATGGAGAAACGGCTCAGCGCAGTGGATACAACAGAAACTCCAAGCTGCCCAATGCAGGTACGAAATTTCTTGAAATTTACCTAAGTAAGCCCTGCCCGTCAAGCGTGACAATTTCACTGCTGACCTGGCCAAAAGCCATCCCTCACTCACACTCGATCGTCAGCAAAATCATAACTTCATTAGTGCTGTCAAACACGACTCGCTCAACAGTACAACATAACAAGGAATTTTAAGATAAGAATTGGACCGAGATTTCTTATCACGTGTAATATCATCAGATAATATTAGCATTATTAATATTAGCAAGTACAGGGATAAAGGACTGCAGTGAACAGTGTACACTGTTGCCATTCCAGGTACCACCTTAGATCCAAAAGTACCTAGGTACCTAGAAAAATAAACAATATAGCTAAAAGTTCAACAATAATGTCCTTAGTATAAAGTAGAAAAATAAATAAAGAAAATGCTGGCTCGCTTTCACCAAATGGGCTCGATCTCTCCTTGTTGGACTGGATCTCCTCTGCATTGGGCTCGGTCTTCCCGTGCTAGACACGGCCGCATCTGCCGTGGTACATCGGGCTACCTGCTCTCGCCGCCACAGATGCCCGGGAAATCTTTTCTTGCAAGGATGGAATAGCTGTCTTCGCTGGTCTCGCTATCTGATGTTTACCCACCCTGACTCGCTTTCAATCGCGCTGGGCTCCCTCTCTCTCACCGCCCTACACCCTACATCTGCCCCGCGCGCTCTGTCACTGTCCCCCGCAAATACTCCATCTCCCACAAAAGGTAAGTAGGTGAAAGTAAAAGGGGAAAAAAATCATTAATATGGTGTTATTTGTTGAAACTGAATAGCGTTTGGTTCAATTTGCTATTGCTCTAATAATGAACAAGTCTCACCCACATGGATGAAGACCTGGAAATCACCCAGGCTTGAAAGCATCCCGAATGATTACTATATGTGTTCAGGAAATGCCAGGCACTGATGTTTGCCAAAAAAAGAAACTAGATACGCGCAATTAAACTCCAAGACACGCGCAGCTTTGATTTGACAGTTTGTTGCTGTTATTCTATTCAAGTTGAAACGATGTCTTCCAGCTTCCTGCCAAAAGGAAAACGACCACTACCAGGTGATTGGTGGTGTTTATAAAATAAGGGTCAGCGATATCTTCTGAAAGGCAATTATGAAGAAATCCCTTTCTTTCCAATGAGTTACACAGACCATCTCAAAACAATGCCACAAACACAACTCCTGCTTTAATTAATAAATATTTTGTTGAACAAACATATGAAGTTGTGTCATTAAATATGAATCATTTTACGATTGTCTTTGAATGATTAACATTCGGCAAGATATCAATAGTCTTGCTCTGCCTATTAAAATCTTTATTAGTCCAGTCAGGTTAGTAAATTCAAGTGAAAATATGGAACATAGTTTTGACCAACAGTATTATAATGAATTGTGCATTTGACAGTACAAGTGTTCTTGATACGTTTGTTGGAAATCGACGAGAAAAATGAGAGAAAAATGACTACTAATGTATTTCTACCAATACACAGATCAACATGAAATCATCCAACAAGGAAAAATAACTTCGAAACCTGTAGGTGAGGTATTTGTGGCTGTGAACACAGATTGCATTCATTAAAATTTTGGAACAGCTTTCGCAAAAATTGAAATAGGAGGACGCTCGAATACGTAAGGTTAACGTATAGGTGAAACCTTTTCTTCAGTCATTAGAGGTACAGTTTTTCTTCAAACCTATGATGGTAATTATGAGGGAAGACGATGACCTCGTGGTATTATCGCCGGGCTGTTAATCTGGAGACCCAGATAATGTTCTAGGGACCCTGGTTCGAGTCCTGTCACGGCAGGTGGTTGATTTTGGATTAAAGAAAAATCCGGAAGTAAGAGTCTCATAATAACCATGGAATCATTGTCGGTTGTCAAATGTTGAATCGCACAGAAATACTCGCAACGAGAAAGAGGAACAAAATCTTAGGTTTTAAGGGATTAGAGAAGAAGTGAATATGTGAACAGGTGCCCGAGAAAACTATACAGTTGTGTGTAAAACCAGGGCTATAAGAAAGGACAATAAATAACGGCCTCACCAGTGAAACCCACCATAATGGTTCACAAAAACATTTATGCTCCTTTTCAATTTTTTTTCATGTCTAAATGTCACTTTTTTTCGCCATTGTTACTCAGTACATTCGTAAGGGAAATACCTGCTTTCCAATGGAGCTCCACACGATATCTCTCACATTTAGAACAACTTCTTGTCCCTCCGGTGCTGAACCTTCATAATATCCAATTTTTATAATTTCAAGTCTATCTTCCAAATTCATTTGTAAATTTACTAAATCATACGTTGGGACTGGATCACCTTTTTCGTCAAAATACACGATTTCCCCAGTGTGAGCAGTGAAATTTATTGAGTGTAGATAGTGCAGCAGCTACAGGAGAACAATGCAAGGCATGTAAATGTTTAATTATCTTTTGGATGCATGTATTAAAAATAATTATTACAAATGAATGCCGATAATTTAGAAATGAATGATATCACAAGTTAGCATCCGGTGAAGAACAAATAAAGTTTAGAGATCATCTTCCATTTTTGCAAGTTTCTGATATTCGGTCTCAGATTAAAATGTCAATGTCAGCTGTAAATACTCTATTTGAGAATATATGGAGTCTGGTCCCACTACGGGGATTTGACAGACAGTGCAGAGTACCTCCCAGTGAGCGCTGAATTGTCCGGGTGACATATTTTAAATCAAGCAATAAGGCTCAGTCAGACTCTGAAAAGACAAAGATTATCAATACCTACCCCACAACAAAAACTAATACCGTTACTCACCGTTACTCCTCGGCAAGAGTTTATATTTTCTGTTTTCTACATCACAATGACTAAACCTCGTAAGCACTTTACTGTGTCTAAGATGCTGCTGAAGGCCTTGGAGGTACTTGCAATAATGTATTTAGGTTTGAAATCCACATTTCTATGCGACTGAATTCCCAATATTTCTTATGCTCAATTTGTATTTCGATACGTACTTTTGGAATGCTTTCCTCTCATTCTCTGAGGGAAATATATTTTTCCAAACAGGACTGTTTGTTAAACGGAACCACAAGTGGGAATAGAACAGTACAGACTCCAAAGCTAGGGATTTTTCTGGAACAAAACGAAATATTTTCCTACCTGCCAGGGTTCAAAGCTGGAAATGTGAGCACAAGCATTATTCATAAATGGGCCATTGCCTTCTTCACAAGACAACATATCGTCAAGTGCATGAGCGACAGCATAAACGGCTTTGTACACATGGTAGGAACTTCCGTCCATTATCGCTGGAAGGTAAGCATTTTCTAACCCATCTAAATGTTCATTCCCTGTACATGGCTGGACTTGAAATGGAGAACTTTCATTCTTTGTCGCATCGTCCTTCATTAAAGAGCACGAGAATAGAGTCTCCCAAAACGTTTTCACAAAAGTATTGTCAGGAAACCTAGAGGGATGGACTTTTATAAGGTAGTCTCTGAGACCGGATATTTCTGTCCTACTGGTTGTTAGACCAATGGTCCCAGCAAGAAACCTTCCACTTTCTTCGTGTGAGAATATATCTTCTCGAATCCACCCTTCACTTCCAATCCATTGTATCCCTGTTACATTTTGGCGCCAAATCTCCTTAATTAACACTCGCATATCTCCACCTTGCAAAAATCCAACAACCACCTTTGTGGTCGCCTCTTTCATTACCTGCACGATGTTCTTGATTTTCCTGGCGGGATCGGTTCTGTGAAACGATTCAGTATACGCGATGCAAACCCCAAGTTTTTGGGCCTCCTCGATAAATGTCCTCATACCAAAATTCCCATAATCTGTGTTGCTCTTAACAGTCCCAATCCAATTCCAACCAAAGGTTTTCACGAGCTCCGCAAGAATTTTGGACTGATATTTGTCGCTTGGTATCGTTCTGAAGAAAGTCGGGTATTCTTGTTTATCGCTCAGACAGGAACAAGTGGAGAAATAACTAATCTGCGGAGAAAATCGAAAATCTGTGAAAACATTTCTTCATCGTTTGTGGAATCATTTTTAAAATGTCTTGAGGGTGAATGAATTTTATTATTGCATATAAGTGCAATATTAAATCTAAACACCTTTGTATTTAAATAATCACATGATATAATCCATTCACGCAGTTTAAAAAACTGTCAAATGATATGCTGAAACAGCGCCGTGACAAAAAGAGAGCTATCTCCCTCTAGAGCTTTACCAGTAGAATGTTCTACTGGAATCTTGAACATCTTCTGAAACCACGTTTTCTTTATGACGGCATTGTCCCTACACGTTGTGCCAGCACCTTCGTGAACAAATGGGCGGTATGTGGGAGATGGTGGCACAGTGTTAACATCATTGATTAGATTACTTACAGCCCAACAAGTCCACACCGACCCTCCAAAGAGCAACCCACCCAGGCCCATTCCCTACACCTAACACTACGGGCAATTTAGCATGGTTAATTAACTTAACCGGAAACCAGAACACCCGAAGGGAACCCACGCAGGTACGGGGAGAATGCGCAAACTCCACACAGACAGTTGCCTAAGGCGGGAATTGAACCCTGGTCTCTAGCGCTGTGAGGCAGCAGTGCTAACCACTGTGCCACTGTGCCACCGTGCCGCTCGTCATTGGTTAAGTTTTCCAAGACAGAAGAAAGTGTGGGAACATGAGGACAAATTGCATTATGACACATAGAAGAATTTCAATACAACAAAAACTGGAAGAAACAGAAAAGCTACCATGATGAAAATTTGGGCGGCACAGTGGCTCAATGCTTCACGCTGCTGCCAAACAGCATCAGGCCCGAGTTTCAATTCCATCCTTGGGTAACAATTTGGATTTTGCACGTTTTCTCCGTGTTTCAATGGGTTTTCCACGTGTGTGTCCGTTTCTTTCCACAATACAAAGATGTGCAGGTTATGTGGAGGTGCCATGCAAAATTGTCCCATACTATTCAGGGTTATGCAGTGATCTGGGGATGGAGTGGAATGGTCTTCGGACAGTCGAGACAGTCCTAATGCGCCAAATGTTTCCTATCTATGGATTCTATCAATCTACATGCGTTTTAAAAATGCAGCCAAATATTTGATGCGTTACCATTGGAATTCCAAACGTTCCAACGACCCTTGCGGCTGCAATGGAGGACGTGGATATAGTACAGCCAATAATTGCTGCCACATTTGAGGAACCTTTACATTCAGGGTGCTCAATTAATTCTTGCTCTCCATTCACCAAAGCCAGCGCTGCTTTCGACGCTATCGCGGAGATCGAGCAGTCATCGTAGATCACATATCCCAAAGTGATATTCGGAAGTAGAGATTTGCTTCGATTTATTTCTTCAATAGCAAATATCATGGTCTGCATCAGCCGAAAGTTTGAGATATCAAAACTGCCGGGTGTATGTGAAAGGAAATGATATGCATATTTAGTTCACCATCTAATTCTGCGGATTTCATTCATCTAGACGTTCCAACACCATTGAGACACTCGCCTCAACTGAAAACCGCAATGGAGACGCAAATTCCCAGTAACCAACTCATGCTGGGACCTTCCGTTCTGCCAAGAAAGTCTCTTTGCGAACTCATGATCATGACCCAGACGAGCACATGGATGAGCAAGGTTGGGTCAATTATCCGCAACATACCCAACCATTCACCCCGACTTATGTCGGGTTTACAAGTGTTTTTAAATCCGTACGTTAGCGGTCCTGTCAATTTCACAACGGCATCCACAAAAGGTGCTAGCTCCCACGGAAATGCATCAGCAACAGTCCCTGCAGAGCCATATCTCTCGTTACCTCGGCATTCAGCATGCATTAAGCACGATGCACGACCGACAGCTGGCATCTGTTTACTCTCAGGGCTCCGCTAATACCCACTCCCACAGATTTACCAACATCTTGCATCCCTTTATCTATCAACCCCCAACATAGTCATGACCCGACACTCACTCCCATCGCACACCAACACAAGCACTACTCATTTCCACTCTGCTTTTGCCCTCTTCTCTGTTTGACGGGTCTGTGGATCTACAATTAAAACCTTGAATGAATTAACTCTTGCAAATACCTGCAAATATCTGGAGGCACACATAACATCTGGAAACACATAGAAAACGCCTGGAAATATTTGCAAACAGCTATCAGTACCCAAGAAGTCTTAACAACAGCACTTAAAACACTTAAAAACACATATAGTATAAACAATTATAAGCAATATCAGCAAAAAGACTGGAACACTGCGCGACCTTTATTCACATGCCTTCCTCCAATCATTTCATGGGACCGCAGCTCCACGACCTTCCTGCCCCATTATAGGCCCTTGGCAACTCCATCGAATATTACTGAGCGCACAGAGAGGAAATTACAAGACGATAGCAAAGTAAAATAAGTTCTCGGAGTAATTTTAAACACTCAGTAGCACCAGTCTCTGCCATACTCCTGACCAGAAGGTGTGTGCATTTATGGGCATTATTGTTGGCTTTCCTGACGGTCTTTCGCATCAAATTAAGCATTCTCTTTCTATCAACTCTTTCAGAGTCTTTTATGATGTTAGATACCCCTGTTAAGTCACCCTGACGCTTCCACCAGGAGAGAAAGCTAGCCGCTCAACCCTTTTCCGATATCTAAACCCACAAATTTCCTATGTCATCCTCATTAGTCATCTTTGTACCATCTCCACGTTCTCTGTTGTCTAAGAAGATGAACAGAACTGCATTTAGCAAACGTAGTGCGCTCTAACCAATGTTAAACGTACAATTGCCCGCTTATCGGCGTTGAAATGAAGCTCAGTGTTTAACACTGCTGCCTCACAGCGCTAAGGACCCCGGCTCGTTTCAACCCATCGGGCCACTGACTGCCTAGAGTTTGCATATTCTCCACGTGTTTGCGTAGGTTTCCTCCTAGAGACTAAAGATGCGCAGTTTTGATGGATTGCCCATTCTAAATTTCTCCATAAAGTAAAAGAATGTTCCCGCTACGTGAATGAGATATGAGAAATGCCGGGATACGAGGATTGAGCAGGGAGACGGGTCGGTGTGGACTTGGTGGGGCAAATAGGCTACTCCCAAGCTGTTGGGGTTCTATGGTTCTAACTCCATTACGGACCATTGCTTAACAGACTGTAATAATTTCACCGCTTGCACAGGGAGTATTTCTAATTAATATTCACGTCGTATACACTCAGTGTATCTTCGATGCACTGCATATGCTATTCGGGATTCCATTTGCAATTCCTGTCGAGCACATTACTGGTTTTCCGCTGCAGGGACAATAAAGACGTTCGTCAGCAATTCAATTTCGTTACCATAACCATTCTTCCGTTAAATGCAACTCTAGAAAATACCGAAAAAGCTCAGCGGGTTTGGTAGCATGTGTGGACAGAGTCACCGTTTCGATTCTTACTTGACTGTGCTCGAGTACTCATTTTGTCCCTCCGTCTTTTGCAAAATCAAATTGAAATTCTTCATTGTAGAGTAATTTTAAAAATTAAGAATGATCATCGTTCTGTGGAAATAATTATCCCATTCAAATATCTGAACATAAGCATGTTAAAGACAAACACAAAACAGTTTAAATATTACAATTAATGATTACTCGCAGAATTCAGAAAATTATTCCGTGCGAGCGGTCACGTGAAATCAGGATTTCTTTATCGCTTACTGCTCTATCTAAATGTGCAGGTTTGTGGTTCCGCAATGCTAAATTGCGTTGTAGTATTTAGGGACGTGCGGGTTATGTGGGCTAGCCATTGCAAATGCAGGCTTATGAGGATACAGTGGGATGTGGGGATTAGGTCTGAGTGGGCAGTAATTTAGAGAGGTCAAATTGCCTATTTCTGCACTGCAGAGATTCTACGATCGACCTACCTTTCGCAATGCATTTCTAGCGGACGAACGGCAAATGAAGACACATCATGAACCACATCTAAATGCGCTGAAAATATCCCGCCCAGGACAATATCACCATCCTCAGACAAATTCGGCAATTCATCTTTTGCTCGAGGCTTGCAAACCATTCCATTTGATTCCCGCGTAGGAACAACAGATAGCAGCAGGAATATCAGAAACAAAGCCATCGCTTTATTGTAAGAAACCTATCACGAGGTTCAACGGAAAGAGAAAGAAGGTGGAGTTATATACCGTCCCTTCGTAACCGAGACATCCCACAGCGCCGCAAAGCCAACGAATCACTTTGCACATTGCACAATCAACTTGCGTGCGGGAGATTTCCGTTGATGCAGTCAATCCTGATTATTCGATCGCTATTTCTGCAGATAGAATTCACGTTAACTAAAAATAAGTGAGCTTTTAAACCTCAAGTGAGTAAACATTTTCCAATCACACAATTGGAAGGGAAGAAGGCTTAGACCGGTAATGATCATCGCAGACATGTTGGACAAAAGTTGGACATTCAGCTCATTGAATCTAAACACGGCGCATCTGATCATCTTCAACTCCAATTTCCTTCCTTTTTTCTCACACAACTCTTGATTCATTGACTTTTTTTAAATACTGTATATCTCATATACTCGAATGTACTTAACGACCAACCTCTACAATGTTCTTTTGTTCTAGTCTCTTACCTTCCTATTATGTGAATGGAAAATGTTGACTCATTTGTGCTTTTAATTTTGTCATTTAGGAATTTTGTAGATAAGTTATTTTTTTTAAAAAATCAGTAGGTAGTTACAGGTCAAATGGAAAGTTGGCCTTCATTTCAAAGGGAATGGAGCATGTTGAGCTTGCATTCATAAAGCTTAGAATATTTGAGGTGACCATATTGATACATTCTAAACTCTTAGCGAACCTGACTGGGTAAATCAGAAAGGTTATTTAGCCTTGATAGAAATAAAGAGTAGAGTGCATAATTTAAGGCTAAGTGGTCATCCACTGAAGACAAAAATGATCAGTATAGGAGCTGAAATGAAATTGCACAGACTAGGTTTATTTTTTCTTAAAACACACGCAATTCAAAGGGAACATGATTGAGATATATGAAGATGAGGAGTATAAATAGAGTAGATAGAAAGATACGTTCTCTTCGATGGATGAATCAATAACCAAGGACAAGTATTTGAGATAAGGGGCAAAAGGTTCAGAGGAGATGTGCAGAAAACACTTTCCAATACAGAACCTTCTGTACTGGACGTTGAGTTCAATAATTTTAGATCACAGTTTCTTCTTTCTATGTTTTGTAGCCACTCCAGACCACCTCTTAGAGGTCTTGCGTCATCCAGTCAAACAGCACAGAAACAGACCATTCAGTACAACTCGTCTCTGCTGACCAGATATCCCAATTAGCCCTTGCTCTGTTCTTGCACATTTGGAACACATTCCTCGAAACCCTTCATTTTCATGCAAACATCCAGCTGCCTCTGAAATGTTGAAATTGTAACTGCTTCTCCCACTTCTTCTGACAGCTCATTCAATGTAACCACCACCGTCTGCATGAAAATAATTACCTCTCGAGTCATTTTTCAATCTTACCCCTCTCACCTTAAACCTATGGTAAAAGAGGGCAATTTTAGTGTGGTTTCATTGAGGGGAGGTCATGCCTGACAAAACAGCTAGAATTCTTGAAGGAAGCAATGAGCAGATTCGACCAGAAAGAGCTAATGGAAGTTATCTAACCTGGATTTCAAGAGCGCTTTTGAGAAGATGACATACAGCAGGCTGCTGAGTAAGATAAGGGCCCATGGTGTTAGAGGCAAGGTGCTCGCATGGATAGAAGGTTGGCTCTCTGGCAGAAAGTACATAGTGGGTCTAAAAGAGTCATTCTCAGCATGGCAGCCGGTGACAGGTGGTGCTCCACAAGGGGTAGTGCTGGCAACACAACATTTCACTCAATGCATTAATGGTCGAGATGAAGGAACTGACGGCATTCTGGCTAAGTTTATAGAACAAAGATAAGTAAATAAACAGAGGCACAAGTAGTATTAAGGAAACGGCGAGGCTGGATAAGGATTTGGACAGTGTAGGAGACAGGGAAAAGGAGTGACAGATAAAGTACAACTTGAGAAAATGTGCACTTTGGTAAGAAGAATAGAAAAGTGAAATATGTTCGAAATGGAGAGAAAATTCAGAAGTCTGAAGTGCAAAGAGACTTGTGCGTTCTAGTCCAGGATTCTGTCAAGGTAAACTTGCAGTTTGAGTCAGTAGTTAGGAATAAAAATGCAATGTTGGCATTTATTTTGAGAGAACTTGGATATAAAAGCAGGGATGCACTTCTCAGGCTCTCTAAGGCTCTGGTCAGACTACATTTGGAGTATTGTGCGTTTTGGGGGCCCAGATCTCAGGAAGGATGTAATGGCCTCAGGGGAGGTTCATGAGAATGGTCCCAGGAATGAAAAACTTAACATATGAGGAACGTTTGAGAACTCTGTGTCTATACTCAATAGAGTTTAGAAGGATGAGAGGAGGATCTAATTGAAACTGGCAGAATACTGAATGGTCTGGACAGAGTAGATTAGGCAGCATCCGAGGAGCAGGAAAAACGACGTTTCGGGCAAAAGCCCTTCATCTGGTCATTCCTGACGAAGACTTTTGACCGAAACGTCGATTTTCCTGCTCCTCGGATGCTGCTTACCCTGCTGTGCTTTTCCAGCACCTCTCTAATCTAGACTCTGATCTCCAGCATCTGTTTTCACCTGTACAGAGTAGATGTTGAGAAAATGTTTCCATTGGTAGGAGAGACGACTGCCCAAGGGAACAGCCTTAGAGTAAAGGAAAGACCTTTCAGAACATAGGCAATGAGAAACTTTTTCAGCCAGAGAATAGTGAATCTTTGGAATTCACTGCCACAAATGGCTATGGTGGCCAGGTCATTCAGTATATTTAAGATAAAGATAGGTTAGTACTTGATTGTCAAGGGGATTAGTGTTTACTGGGACAAAATGTGAAAATGAGTTTGCAAAAAGTTTCGACCATTATTGAATGGCAGAGCAGGCTCGATGGGTTGACTGGCCTAATTTCTCGCTCCTATGCTTATGGTCTTATGGTCTTTTGGACGGGAGTTTTAGGCTCCCCCGCTCTAGAAAAAAGCCTTCTCTATTCACCACTTTCTGTTTTCGTTTCAGTTCTCCAGCATCAGCAGTTCTTTGTTTTGTTGTAGATTAGTGGACTCTATTCCATGTGAAGAATATGCATCTACAAATCGTAGATGAACAGACTGAGAAAAAGTTACTCCAGCCAAAGAATGAAAGGAAAACCCATACGAACGGATAGAAGGGCGTGTACATGGAATCCACATCCACGCCAGCATCAGATGTCTGCACCAATGTGTTGTAATGGACCAGGCCAGACACCCTCAAAACATTTCAAGAAAGTACCCTGGACCCTAACTTTGCTAGTTATTTTAAGCAGGTGTACATTGGATATTCCAGGAGTGATGCCATTGGCCCAACCAGTTAGTTTTAAACAAAACAGAACTTATTTGCAAGATTACTGAATGCAACAGGAACAAAAGAGAACACAATATGGAATAACTTCACCTATCTGAAGTTTATCCCAACTTAATGATGCTGTTCCACATTCCTGCAACATATCCCATAAATACCCCTTGGCACGAAAGGTAAACTCAAACACAGGGTCTTACAGGAGAGATGTCAGAAAGATTCATATTGGAACACCGTCATCAGCAGTCTTAAAACTGACTGACTGCTTGTTCTGAACAGCCAGATTGCTGAAACATAAACCAATCAGAGAAAGCCAAGCTGGGAGAAATGGCCACTCCCCTTTTATTGCACTTTGTTTTTTTTTATTTAAAATCTTCCTCAAGTAGATCAACCCAGATATTTCGGAGCCTGTGTCTTTACTAGCTGCTGAAACAAAAACATGCACAACTTAACCTTGTTAAAGCAGCAGCATCATCGCAGTGTTTAAACCTAGTCTACAAATTAATCTTCAAAAGTAACAAAAAACATGAAACAAAATCGATTTTTTAACCGCTGACAACAAAAACACAAATGCAACGAAAGTAAATGTAAGTTATTTAATCTGTAAGAAATATTAGTCATCAATATGGCATGGACCAGACGCTTTCATCCAGCTTGTCACTGCCGAGCAGATAGCCTTAATAATTCTAATTACATTTTCTGGCATTTGGCTTACATCCCTCTAAATCCTTCCTATTTATATGCCCATCCAGGTGCCTTTTAAATCTTTGCCACCTCTTGTGGCAGCTCATTCTATACATGCACCACCTACTGTGTAAAAAGGTTGCTTCTTAGGTCCCATTTAAATCTTTCCCCATTCACCTTAAAGTTTACCCTCTAGTTTTCGATTCTTCCATCCTAGTAAAAATATCTCAGCTACTCATATCATCCATGCCCTTCATGATTTCATTCGCCCTCAGCCGCTCCAAGGAAAAGCACTTCAGCCTATTTAGCCTCTCCCAACAAATTCAGCCCTCAGGTCCCGGAAACACTGTTGTTATCTGTACCCCCTCAAGTTTAACAGTTTCCTTACTACAGTAAGCGGACCAGAATGGCACTCAATATTACAAGACTGGCCTCAGGAATATCTTGTACAGATGCAACATGACGTCCCAACTCCGATAAATGATGCATTGACAATGAAGGCATGCATGCCAAACGCCTTATTCACTTCTTTGTCTACCTGCAACTCCACTTTCAAGGAACAATGCACCTGCACCCCTAGGTCTCTTTGTTGGCAACAATCCTGAGGGCCCTACCATTAACTATGTAATACAGGTGTGGCTTGCCTTACCAAACTCAAAAACATTGTATTTTTCTGAATTGAACTCCATTTGCCACTGCTCGATCCATTGACTCTTCGGATCAAGATCCAGTTTAATATGATAATCATCTTCACTATCCACTACACCACCTATTTTGTGTCATGCCTAAACTTATTAACTAGGCCTCCAGTATTCACTACAAATCATTTGTATCAATGATGAAAAGCTGGATCCAGCACTGGTCCTTGTGACAAGCAGCTGGTCACATGCCTCCAGTCTGAAAAGGAGCCTTCTACCACCAATTCCTGTGTCCATAACACAGGCCTGTTATGGCATTGGTTGCTTTTGGCACAAATATCCATTCTCACCAATTTCTAGACTAATTATCATATTATATGGGCTTCATTCAGCATTGCTCACCCTTTTTCTCATGCTTAGCTATTCTTATCTCTTATTCAGTTGTTTTTCTTTCCTTGGCCTCCTGTCCATTATGTCCTTGTTTACTAATCGGTTTGATATCTACCTGTGTCTCTGCTCTGTCTCCATCTATTCACTTCCCTTTCCGCAACTAAGGCTTTGTCATAAATACTAAGCTGCTAAGACTTTGCCTACATAGAACATAGAACAATACAGCACAGAACAGGCCCTTCTGCCCACGATGTTGTGCCGAACATTTGTCCTAGCTTAAGTACCCATCCATGTACCTATCCAATTGCCGCTTAAAGGTCACCAAAGATTCTGACTCTACCACTCCCACAGGCAGCGCATTCCATGCCCCCACCACTCTCTGGGTAAAGAGCCCACCCCTGACATCTCCCCTATACCTTCCACCCTTCACCTTAAATTTATGTCCCTTTGTAACACTCTGTTGCACCCGGGGAAAAAGTTTCTGACTGTCTACTCTATCTATTCCTCTGATCATCTTATAAACCTCTATCAAGTCACCCTTCATCCTTCGCCGTTCCAATGAGAAAAGGCCTAGCACTCTCAACCTAAAAACTTTAGCCTAGTTACTAAGAAATCTCATGAAGTGTCATCAGATTCAAAATGTTAACTGTGGTTTCTTCCCACAGATGCTACCAGACCTGCTGAGTTTTCCAGTAGTTTCTGTTTTTTGTTTGAGGTCTCCGGCATCTGCAGTTTTTTTTTCTTTTGTTGTGGAATAATGGACTCAGATATAAGTGGAGAATATGCATCTATAGGTCATAAATGAGTGGAGAGAGAAGAAAATTACCCTATCCAAACAGATAAAGGAAAACCAAAACGAATGGATAGAAACGCTAATTGAAAAAGTGCAGCGTATGCATGGAGTTCATATTCACATCAACATAAAGCATCTGCGCCAATGCATTTAAACTTAGGCGACAAAATACTCTTCACAAATAACAAGAAACATGAAGCAATTTTTTTTTAACTTACGACAACAAAAAACACAAAGGTATCTAACGTGAATGTAAATTGTTTAGTCAGAAAGAAATATTATTATTAGGGTCATAGAGACATTTAACTTCACAACACGGACACAGATTTTTTGGGCCAACCCGTTCATGCCGAACAGATATCCTTGATAAATCTAGGCAAATTTGCTGACATTTGGCCCATATCCCTCTTAAACTCATCCTATTCATATAAACATCCAGATGCCTTTGAAATGTTGCAATTGTACCAGCCTCCATCATGTCCGCCGACAGCTCATTCTATACATGCACCACTCTCTGCGTGATAAAGTTGCCTCTTAGGTTCGTTTTAAATCATTCCCCTCTCACCTTAAACCTGTGGCCCTCTACTTTTGGACTCCCACACCACGGGGAACAGACCTTAACTATTCACACTATCCATGCCCCTCATAACTTTATGATCCTCCAAAATGTCACCCCTTAGCATCTGACTCTCCAGGGAAATTAGACCCAGACAGTTCAGCTTTTCCATACCATTCAAACCCTCTAACTCTGGCAACATCCTTGTAGATCCTTTTGAACCCATTCAAGTTTCACATTTTTCTTGTAGCAGGGATATGAGAATTGAACACAATATTCAGAAAGTAGGGGAACCAATGTCCTGTTCAACTGCCACATGACCTCCTAACGCCTTTACGCATGGCACTGACCAATAAAAGCAAGTACACAAAACGCCTTCTTCACTGTCATATCAACCTGAGATTCCACTTCACTGTCATATCTACCTGGGAGTCCAGACCTGCACTCCAAGCCTCTTTGTTCAGCATCACTCACCAGGACCTTACCATTAAGTGTATAAGTCCTAGACCATGAGACTATAAGACATGCGAGCAGAAATTAGGTCATTCACCCCATCATGTCTGCTCTCCCCTTCAATCTCCCATTCTGAACCTCATTCTCCTGCTTTCTCTCCCTAACCCTTGACCCCCTTGATACTCAAGAACCTATCGATCTCATTCTTAAATATACTCAATGACCTGGTCTTCACAACCTTCTGTGGCAATGAGTTCCATAGATTCACCACTCTCTGGTTGAAGAAGTTTCTCCTTATCTCTGTTCTAAAAGGTCTCCTCTTTACCTTTAGACTGTGGCCTCAGGTCGTAGTCTCTCCTCCCAAGGGAAACATTATTCCAACATTTACGTTATCCAGGCTATCCAGTATTCTTTATGCTTCAATTAGATCACCCCTCACACTTCTAAACTCCATTGGGAGGATGCCCAGAGGCTTCAAACATTCCTCGTATGTTAAGTTTTTCATTCCTGGGACCATTTTTGTGAACCTCTTCTGAGCGTGCTCCAAGGTCAGTTCATCCTTCCTGAGATATGGGGATTAAAACTGAGCACAATACTCCAAATGTGGGCTGGCCAGATGTACATTCCTACTTTTATATTCAAGTCCTCTCAAAATAAATGCCAACATGGCATTTGCCTTCCTAACTACTGACTCAAGCTGCAAGTTTACCTTGAGAGAATCCTCGACTAGAACTCTCAAGTCGTTTTGCACTTCAGATTTTGGAATTTTCTCATTTAGAATATAGTCCAGCCCTCTATTCTTCCTACCATAGTGCATGATCTCTCACTTTTCCACATCTGCCAATTCTTTGCCCATTCTCCAACCCTCAACCTCCTCATCCAAGTCATTTATAAAAACTACAAAAAGCAGAGGCCCAAGAACAGAGCCCTGCAGGACACCACTCAACACTGACCTCCAGGCAGAATACTTGTCATCTACAACTACTCTCTGCCTTCTGTCAGCCAACCAATTCTGAATCCAGATAGCCAAACCTCCCTGTTTCCCATACCTCCTGACTTTATGAATGAGCTTGCCATGGGGAACCTTGTCAAATGCCTTGTTGAATTCCATATACACTACATCCACTGTTTGACCTTCATCGAGTATCCTGTCACTTCCTCAAAGAACTCAATAAGATTAGTTAGGCATGACCTGCCTCTCACAAAGCCATGCTGACTGCCTTTAATCATGCCATGCTTTTCCAAATAGTCATAAATCCTATCCCTCAGAATTCTTTTCAAACTTTTGCTGACTACAGACGTAAGACTGACTGATCTGTAATTGCCAGGCATTTCCCTATTACCTTTCTTGAAAAGAGAAACAACATTCACCTCCTTCCAATCTTGGCAGGACTCCCGTGGAGAGTGAGGTAGCAAAGATCATTGTTAACGGTTTAACAACCTCCTTTCTCACTTCCTGGAACAGCCTGGGATAAATCTGGTCTGGCCCTGGGGACTCCTCAATCTTAATGTTTTCCAAAATTTCCAATTCATTAATTTCATCAATCTGGATCTGGTCAAACCTGTATTCACAACAAGGTCTCTTTCCTTCATGAAAACCGAAGCAAAAAACTCATTTAGGGTTTCCTCTATCTGCTCAGACTCCACGCACAAGTTCCCTGCACTATCCCTGATTGGCCCTACCTTCTCCCTGATCATTCCCTTATTCCTCATGTATGGGTAAAATGCCTTTGGATTTTCTCTAATCTTCCTGCCAAGCCTTTCTCGTGCCCCCTCCTGGTTCTCCTCTATCAATTTCGGAGCTCCTTTCCAGCAAGCTTGTAATCCTCTGAAGTTATGCTCGATCCTTGTTTCCTCCGCCTTGCGTAAGCTGCCTTCTTCCTTTTGACGAGAAGCTCTTCTGGTTCTCGTCATCCAAGGCTCCTTAATCTTACCCCTTCTTAACTGTCTCAGAGGAACAAATTCGTGCATCATTTGCAACCACTGCACCTTAAACAGTCTCCACATGTCTGTTGTGCCCTTCCTGTAGAACAATTATTCCCAGTCTGTATTTCCCAACTTCGTCTAACAGCGTCATAGTTTCCTTTTCCCCAATTAAATATCTTCCCTCGGTAACTGCTCCTTTCCCTGTCCAAGGCTATGGTAAATGTGAGGCAGTTGTGGTCACTGTCACCAAAGTGTTCTCCCACCACGAGATCTGATACCTGTCCTGGTTCATTGCCGAGCGCCAAATCCAAAATGACCTCTCCCCTCGTCGGCCTGTCTACATAATGAGTAAGGAAACCTTCCTGAACACACCTGATAAAAACGGCTCAATCTAAACTATCTGCACTAAGGATGTTCCAGTCAATATTGGGAAAGTTGAAGTCACCCATAACAACAACCCTGCTACATGTACATTTTTCCAAAATCTGCCGGCCTCTCAGCTCGTCAATCTCTCTCCTGCTAATAGGGGATCTGTAAAAAAACCCCAGAGAGGTGGCTGCCTTGCTGTTCCTAACATCCATCCATACTTCCCCAAAACCTTCGTTTCTGTACCTGTGATGCACTCTCTGATTAGCAATGCTACACCCCTCCTCTTTTTCCACTCGTCCTAATCTTTTTAAAGTTCTAAACCCGGGAATATGTAGCAAATATTCCTGCCCCTGTGAAACCCACATCTCTGTTATAGCCACAGCATCATAACCCCAAGCACTGATCCATGCTCTAAGTTCATGACTCTTATTTCTGACATTGCTTGCGTTAAAGTAGTCACACTTTAACCGATCCCTTTGTTTCATCACGTGAGAAGCTTTCCCGATAGATTCGCTACATCATGTCACTGCCACATCTACAAGTACCCTCCCCCCTCTCAGATGTGTAGCTCTGATTCCCAAACCTTTGTGGGAAGAAGCCCCCGCAGACTCGGGGAGAATGTGCAAACTCCATACTGACAGTCGCCCGAGGCTGGAATCGAAACCAGGTCCCTGGCGCCATACCGGAGCACGTGACCTTTGTCAATGATTCCTCTGTCGGGGGAAAAGATTTTGTCGAGTCTACCCTATTTTTCACTTCAAAATTTTATATATCTCAATCATGTCCCCTCTCAACGTCCTCTGTTCTAAGGAGAGCATCTGCTCAATCTCTCTTCAGATCTAGTATTCCATACTTCTATTTTAAATGAGTGCCAATTTAAGATTATGCCCTGTGCTCATATATTTCGCAGAATGCTAAGTAACCTTACTTCATTTTCCCTTTCAATTTCCTTAAGAATTCTGCATGTTTTTACTTACCAACAGTGCTAATCACTGAGCCGCCACCACCCGTGGGACAGCACGTTGGCTCAGTGGTTGGCATGGTGGCTCAGTGGTTAGCACTGCTGCTTCACAGCGCAAGAGACTAGGCTTCGATTCCAGCCTCCAGCGACTATCTGTGTGGAGTTTGTAGTTTCTTCCCGTGCCTACATGCGTTTCCTCCCACAATCCTACGATGTGCAGGTTAGGTGAATTGGCCATGCTAAATTGCCAATGGTCTTCAGGGTTGTGTAGGTTAGGTACGGTAGTCGGGGTAAATGTAGGGGAATGGGTCTGGATGGGTGATTCGTCAGAGGGTCAGTGTGGCCTTGTTGGGCCGAAGGGCCTGTTCCCACACTGCAGAGCTACTATGATTCTATGTTGTTGCAGAGGTTTGTTGTGGTGACGGCATTAGCAGCTGCAAGTAGGCTCAGCGCTCTATCATGGTGGTTGACAAGTGGCCCCAGCGAGGACGAGTGGCAGTCGACGAGTCTGGACAAAAACTGGACCATAAATCAACAGCCATAAATTCCTCAACATCTCAAAAATCAAAGTAATCAGTGTAATTGTTTCTCAAGATTGTTATCTATATTAAATTATCCCTTTATTAAAGCAAACAGTGGTATGCTCTTAGGTATTTAATGGCAACCACTAGAGTTATGGAGATGTATAGCACATGAACAGATTTTTTGGTCCAGATATCCAAAATAAATCTAGTCCCTTTTGCTAGTATTTGGCTTATATCCCTCTAAACACCATAGAACATAGAACATTACAGCGCAGTACAGGCCCTTCGGACCTCGATGTTGCGTCGCCCATCCCACCTACACTATTCCATGTAGGTCTATTGAAATACCCATCCAGATGCTTTTTAAGTATTATCATTATACCAACCTTCACGACTTCATCTGGTGACTCATTCCACACACGCACCACCTTCTGTACGAAAGTTTTGCCCCTTTTAAATCTTTCCCCTCTCACTTTAAATCTATGCCCTCTGGCTTTGAACTCCCCTACTCCTATACCCCCCTCGCAAGAGTTTCTAATCCTCTACATAGTCACCCTTATCCATATAGCCTCTGATACTCCAGGGAACATACACTGAGTCCATTCAGCCTCTCCCTTTAGCTCAAACTCCCCAACCCTGGCAACATGCTTGTAAATCTTTTCTGAGCCGTTTCAGGTTTTACAACATGGTTCCTAAAGCAGATAGACCAGAATTACACGCATTATTGCAAATGTGGCCTAATCAATGTCCTACGCAGTTTCAGCATGACATCCCAATTCCTATACTCAATGCACTGACACATGAAGGCAAGCATATCACAACCACCAACTTCACGATCCTATCTGTCTGCGATTCCACTTTCAAGCAACTATGAAACTGCTCTCCAAGGTCTCTTTATTCAGCAGAACTCACCGGGACCATACCATTAATTGTAAAAGTCCGACCCGATTTCCCTGTCCAAAATGCAGCACCTCACATGTAGATTAAACTCCATCTGCCACTCCTTGGCCCATTCGCCCATTTGATTAAGATCCTGTTGTACTGGGAGGTAAGCTACTTGTCTGTCCACAACACCTCCAATTTTGGTATCATCTGAAAACCTAGTAACCATTCCTCTTTTGTTCACGTACAAATCATGTACATAAATGATGGAAAGCAGTGGACCAGCGCCGATTCTTGTGGTACACCGATGGCCACAGGCTTCCTGAAAAGCAACACTTCAGAAACCATTCTTTGTCTCCTGCCTTCGGCCCAGTTAAGAATCCAAATAGTTAGTTCTCCATCTATTCTGTGTGTTCTAACCTTGCTCATCAATCTACCATGAGGAACCTTGTTGAACACCTTACTGAAGTCCATGTAGATCATGTCCATCGCTCTGCCCTAATAATCATCTTACTAGGAAATATGATTGTGGAATAATGGAGCAAATGCAGAAATTGGTGGAGAAACTGAGCAGGTCTGGCAGCATCCTTGGGAAGAAGGCAGAGTTAAAGTTTTGAGATTGTTGACTTTTCATCACAACCGTTAGTAAGTAGGGGAAAAAAACTAGCATCTATGCTGAAGCCAATGTGGGACAAGGGGGTGGAGGAGTGGAGAAGGATTGTTGGGTGGATAAGTGGACACACAGCTCAGACAGAAAGAGCTATGAAAGGAGTAGGTAGGCAAAGAGATAATGAATTGCAGGCCAGGAAAGAGAATAAGCTGAATAAAAGACAAGAAAAGCTAAAAGTAAGAAAGTCAGTTAACAGAGCAAGCGGGCATCAGAGCTGCCCCGCATTTGCCACGGGACTATGTCTACATCAGGAAACGATAAGAATTCATTTTTGTGTTTTAAACAGCAGTCGCAGCTTTAAAACCCACAAAAACTCAGCAGCAGCCGGTCTGCCCACATGACTGGGAGATAGGAGTCAGAGGACAGATAGAATCCACACTAGACCAACATTACCCATGACTCATGGGCCAAAACTCCGGAATTAATTAAATATGGAAACCCATCTCCTAATCACATCAAGAGACTGACTGAAACACACACATACCCATCGATACGGAGCCATTCTGACACAAAGGACAGGCATCCACCAGACAGGTACGGACAGGCCAATATACACCAACACCCCAAGGGAACAAAGGGGAGTGCTAGCCCCTGCCCTCACAAAGAGAGACAAGCAGATAATACCCAGACCCGTTTTACATAAACCAATTGGCACCCTATTGTGCATGCCCTGCAACTCTCCTGGGACGGCAGGAAACAGCCTATTCGCACCTTACTCCAGTGATGATGGGGAACTATCATCCCATTCATCCTCAAATCCCACACATCCTGACAACTAAAAGTATATAATATGAAGCTGCGCGCGGGAACAGCAGAGCAGCCAAGATTCGGACCTCGGTTGGTCTCGGCCGGCGTTACTGCAGTAATAAACGTTACCGATTGTTGAACCGCACTCTGGGCTCAGACTGATATCATTTCATCCGTGCTAACAATTGGAGGCTTCGTCCTGGTTAACGACGGCTGCTGGATTCCTGCGACGGCACTGGGGGAGTATCTTTACTCTTTTACTTCTCGCATAGAAGTCTCCCAGTGCCCGCAAGGGACTTCACTGCCGGCCGTTATCTAAACCTGTGAACAGAGTGAGTCCGGCAGTCGTGTAACGCCAGAGTACTCTTTAAAAGTGTGTGTGTGTGAGTGATCCTTCGCGGGTGGGCGATTGGGGTCGCGGAACACTAGTAAAAGTGTGCGTGATTATTATTGTCATTTATTGTCAATGTGCTACTGTGACTGACGGACTATCCTTGGACCGACGACTTTAGGTACGAGACCCCGACAGATTGACCCCCCCCGGTTTAAAAACCGACCAAACAAGCCTTCCTGGTTGACCTCTGCAGTGGGAGTTAGGGGACCCCATTGTACGTTGAGCTTGGTTTTAGCGCCTTCCTTGCGTACGCGGTAGAGGCTGGGAGGTCTACGCGCGCTACAAGAAGGGAAGTCCTCCAAACCAGCCCGAGACGCGGGGCCTTTGGGCCAACCGATGGTTATACGCTCTGCCCATTGACCTCGCGGTCCCGAGGTATTGGCCTCTGTAGGATCAGGCGCGACTAGGTCTGACTTCACGCCCACCCCCCTTGCACTCGGCCGGTGAACGTCAGGCGGTGAGAGAGAGACTCACGGAAACCCGGGGTTGCGCGCTCGGGAATCGACACGTCTGTAACTATTCCCCCCCTGCCCAGGTTGACCCACAGGGCTAGGGTTCGACTTGAAGGGGGTGGACTCCCCGACTGGGAGATTAATAAGCCAGTGCCAGCGACATCCCCAGCAAGCCTGCTAGCTTTATTTTAAATTAGCTTCTGTTAAGTTACACCCACTGCGCTCCTACCATGGGTGGGAGCATGGCTGAAGACCTAGATTGGGGGCCAGAGGGTTCTCTTACCCATTTTATAGCCGACAAGAATAAGACACTTATTAAGGCTATGCTTCGCTCAGGCTGGGAGGCGGCTGACCCGCTGGATGCACTGCGCGAGTCGTGGGCCCGCCAGAAGAAAGATAGGTACGAGAAAGCTTGCGTCCTGGTGCTGCAGGCACACGCCAGGCTTGCTGGCAAGGTTCAGCTCTATGTCCAAGACAAGAAGCAGCAGGCCACGGAGCATCTAGAAGCCCAGGCGCTTGCTGCCCGTACGGTTTTACCGACCTTAACCGATGCACCCAGCGCCCCGCCATCCCCCACCTGGGATTGGGAGGGGCTCATGGATAATCAGGACCCCCGGGAATCGTGCTCGGGCTATGCCCGTGCAGCCCCGGTGAAGGTTGAATATACCCCTGGGGGGGGGGGGAAAGGGGACGGGCCACGACCCTTGCCCATAACCCCCGCTTTAAGATGGCCTATGTCTCCCTGACCCCGGGCGACACCATGAAACTTCTGGACAGGCTCCCTGCCCTTAAGGCCTGGCACAATAACACAGAATTTTGGCAGAGGCTTAGGGAGATGCAGATCTGCCACAACCTTCACAATAGGGACGTAGCCGGCCTGGTTCGGACCAAACTCCCGGAGAACCTGTGGACCAGGCTCCGGCCCGCGCACCAGACCGGGTCCTGGTGCGCTGACCTCAGCGACAAACATCGCGAACAGGAGGTTGCCCTCGCCGACTTCAAGGCTGATGTCAGCGAGCTGCTCGGCCATACACCGGTTGACTGGAACGCCATTGTGGGTATCACTCAGAAGCCTGGGGAGGCGCCCAGGAATATGGGGTCCACAAGTTCGAGGCATTCCGATTGCACAGCGGGGTTCCCGACGCTGATAGGCAGAACCCCGCATTCATTCAATTATACAAAGACGGTCTGAGCCCCGCACACCAGGCAGTCCTACGGACGGGCCTGGTGCCCTATGTCACCTTTACGGAGCTTGAGAACTGGGCCATGTCCCTTGACAACCGAGCGGCGCCCGCCGTTGCGGCAGTTTCGATGGTCAGACCGGACATTTGCTTCTACTGCAAACAGCTGGGGCACCGAAAAGCCCAATGCCCGCTCTCTTCCCAACGCCCCTGGGGCCAAAAGGGGGGCCGGCCACCCTCACAGTCGCACTCTTCATGCCCCCACAACCAGGAACGCCCCAGACCAGGGGTCGACAGCGACCCCGGAACTCAAAGGACCCGCAGCCCAAGCCTGAAACCCACCACCCCCGACTGGGATCAGCTCAGTTGGGACCAGCTGCTCGAGCTTTTATAGATGCTCGCTCAACGCAAAGACTGAGTAGCGTCGGCCGCCATCCCGGGAGCCGACTCCCGTATCTGGGTTTCCGCATTGCTAGGGGGCCGCTGATGCAAGATTTTGATTGATACGGGGGCGTCGGTCTCCCTCACCGACCTCAACCTTCCCTCAACCCACCACTCCATTTCCATTAAAGGGGTTAGAGGGAGCTCGGTTATTGCACGTCGAAGCGAGGCTGTCCTCCTAGAGGTAGACAACATTTTACTCCCTGTACATTTCTGGGTTTGCCCAAACTCGGAGGGGACGATCATGGGTATCGACCTCCTGGGCGAGCTGGGGTCAGTGGTGGATGCGTTCCACCGTCGCCTCCTGTGGACATCCCACAATCTTCACAGGAGCTCCCACGAGGGGAGATGGGTGCCCACTAAATTCGTCGCTACACTTGCACCCAGTGTGCCCGTCGCCCGGGACTGGGCCAAGGACGGTGCCTTCGGAGCCGTCTGCCAACTAGTCCTGGAGGTGTGGGCCACGAGCAAGCAGGACTGCGGCCTCATCCGTTCTCCTCCTGAGCGGATACCCGGGCCCGTACACGCCCCGCACCGACAATACCCGATTAAACCGGAGGCGCTGCGCGCCACTGAGGCAATCATTGCCGAACTCACCCGACACGGCGTCCTGCGCCCGGCGGTGTCCACCACCAACTCCCCTATCTGGCCAGTCCGGAAGCTGGATGGCAGCTACAGGCTCACCATCGACTACATGGCACTCAATAGGGTCACCCCCAAAGAACACCCTATCGTAGCCAGCCCGACTACCATCTTCAACGGCCTCGAACCCTCACATCAGATATTTACGGTCCTGGACGTGGCGAATGGCTTTTGATCCATTCCCCTGCACTGTGACTCACAGGGCAAGTTTGCCTTCACGCTGCGGGACAGGCAGTACACATGGACCCGCCTGCGACAGGGCTTCCACAATAGCCCTAACATTTTCCAAAGGGTGATGAGCCGGACCCTGGAGGGGTGCGACCTCTCCCCCTTCTCGAGCACCCTCCTACAATATGTAGATGACCTTTTGATCGTGTCCACGGACGTGCGCCAACACCTGGGGGCCCTGGCCGCCGTCCTGCGGACACTCGCCCAGGCAGGATTCAAAATAAGCCCCACGAAGGCTCAGGTCGGACTGGCTAAAGTCCACTACCTGGGACACAACATCAGCCAGGGCAGCAAGACCTTACCCGCCGACCTCAAGTCGGCCATCGCCAACATGCCGCGGCCGGACACAGTCAGGGGAATCCACTGCGTCTTGGGGCATTTTAACTACTGCCGTCCCTTCATCGCACATTTCACCACTATTGCCGAACCCATTCAGCGCCTGGTGAAGGGGGGCAGGCCGGGAGCGCAGAGGGTGGTATGGGGACCCAAACAGGACGACACTTACTCTATGTTAAAGTCCCATCTCCTCAGTGCCCCGGCTCTGCGCCTTCCCGACCTATCCAAGCCCTTCCACATCTTCCACGGACTCGAGGGGGGGGTTTTACAGCGCTGTTATCACGCAAACCTCAGGCGACCACATGAGACCAGTAGGTTACTACTCCACAAAGGAGTCCCCAGTCGTGAAGGGCATGCACTGCTGTGTGGCGGCGCTGGATTGCGCCGCATGGGCCGTCCGGGTGTGTGAGCCGGTCACCATGTCCGGACAGATAATACTACTCACTAGACACACGATAGTTGAACTCCTGAACACGGGCTGCCTCCGGATGGTCTTGGATGCCCGCAGGGCAACTTGAGAGGTCGTTCTCCTCCCCCGGAACCAGTCCATTCAGATCCTTAGGGACACAGGACTAAACCCCGCAGACGGGATTATCGCGGTGGGGGAACCTGAACATTGCAATGCCGCCATCGATTCGGCGGAGGGGGATTGTGTGGCCGACAGCCCGGTCCCTGATCCGACCTGACCTTGTATGTGGACAGCTCACGTAGGCTGGTCGAGGGGTCCTACCAAATGGGATGGGCAGTGGTCGACCATACCGGGACCACCCGAGCACAGGGATCGATGGGGGGGGCGACACCTCCGCCCAGGTCGCGGAGCTGGTCGCCCTCACCGCCGCACTCCGCCTGGGAGCAGGCAAGCGAGTGAACATCTTTACCGACAGCCAGTATGCTTTCGGGGTAGACCATGATTACATGGCAGCATGGAGCCGCTGGGGCTTTATCACGGCCGGCGGTGGCCAGATCAAACATGAAAATACGGTCCGCGACCTGGTGGCGGCCGCACGCCTCCCCCTGCTCACTGCGGTGATAAAAATCAAAGCGCACCAGCGGGCCACCACCGCTGAACAGCTTGGGAATCATTGGGCCGACCTGGCCGCAAAGGCTGCCACGGGCGCAGCACTACCGCCTGAGCATGCAGCACCCGGCACTGAGGTCCGGGATGTGAATGTCCTGGACCTCCAGAATTGTGCGCAGCCCAGTGAGTTAGAGGACTGGCTGGCAAAGGGCGCAGCCCGCAGCCCCGATGGGGTGTGGCGGCACGGCGACAGGGTCGTGGCACCCGCGGCTATCAGAACGACCTTGATGCAATTACACCACGAGCCGGACCACACGGGCCATGACGGAACGCTTGCTAGGCTCCAGACTGACTGGTGGTGGCCAGGCCTCGGCCGCGATGTGGCCAAACACTGCCGCCGATGCATTGTCAGCGCCCAGCACAACCCGGGGCGGCCCCTGCGCATTCCCCTGGCGCACCAGCCACGGCCCAAGGGGCCCTGGGAGAACCTCCAAGTTGATTTCGCAGGACCCCTACCCCCCAGCCGTGGTAAGATGTATTGCCTGGTGATCTTTGACCATTTCACGCGCTGGGTGGAAGCCTTCCCTACACGGGACTGTACATCTGCCACTATGTCCAGAGTGCTGGCCTTCGACGTCTTCCCTTGCTGGGGGGTCCCCCTCCAGATTGACTCAGATCAGGGCACGCACTTCACCAGACATGCAATGAAACTGGCCTGCCGCCTCCTAGGCATCAGACAGTGCTTCCACATCCCGTTCCATCCCCAGAACTCCGGGATGGTCGAGCGCATGAACCGGACCCTCAAAGCGGCGATCGCAAACGCGATCACTGAAACAGGGCAGGGCTGAGTGGACGTTCTGCCCTGCATACTGATGCGCTTGAGGGCCACCCCAGGCCGCTCCACTGGCCTCACTCCGTTCGAGCTCATGGCGGGGAGGGCCATGCGACTATGAGAGAACGTCATGGTCGGGGGGGAAGACATGGCCCCCCTGAGGGACAGGATGACGCGCTATATCAGGCAGCTGGACACGCAGCTGCGGGCCCTTAGACAAACTGCGCGCAACCAGCAGGACATTAGGGACCAGGAAAAACTGCAGCCGCATCTGCCCACCCAACCCCTTCCCGGCGATGGGGACAAAGTCCTGGTCAGGGCCGCCCCCGACCGACCCGGTTTCGCCCCCCTGTGGCTGGGACCACACGAAATCATCCTCACCAGCGACACTTGCGCCTGTGTCGACATGAAGGGAAAGGGCAGGTGGAAACACTGGTCCCAGCTTAAGCCCTACCCTTAAGACCCGACCGGACAGACACTCCCCCTTGACTTGACTCTAACTCTTTCTCCTTACAGTGCAACGGGTGGACCGGCTCCAGGGAGACCTGCTCCTACACACACTAACCCTAAACCCTTGGTAAGGGTGCCTCTCTCCCTCTCTTCCCACAGATCATGCTTCACCGGTGCACCGCTCTCCTCCCTGCTCTCCTCTTCGCCCTACGACTGGAGCCTTCCTTCCTCGAAATACATGACAACTTCTACCGCCATGGTGTTGCCTTCAATGCGTCCGACGCCATCTGTATTCCTGCAAGGGACAAGTCCGATGTGATCGACGCATTCTACAATGCCTGGCTAGCGGTCCTCCTGGGCGTAGAGACACTCTGTTTATTCTGCACGTCGGAGCGCGACCCGCGGCCGACCTGCCTCCGGTGTGCTGAGGTGATGGACTTGGGGGGTTGCATGTTTGGGACAATGTGTGCCATGCCAGAGGACCTCTCCTCTGCCCCGGCATTTGATGCCTTTACTGTACGGGATCTGTCTGTTTGCGGATATTACGAGCCTACTGATGCCGCGGTAGTCTCTTTGTATTTGTGCTTTCCACCCGCCCCGACCACACCGCCCCCGACCACGACTTCCGAGATATTGCCATGCCCCTCCCTGGGACCGGGGCCCGCGGGGGGACTGGTATTGTGGGATGAGGGAGAGGCCCTTTATAACAACGTCCGACACGAGGTCGTGCCTGTGCTATCAATATATTGGGCATCCAGGTACCGGACTATTGCACAGCACAGGTACGCAACCTATACGCCATGATGGGGAAGGAGGTTATAGAGAGGGCCATAGACGCCATGGGGGCAACCCACTACCGAAATGACATACATAACATGCACACACAACGACACAGACGGGACATAGACAACGATGCTCTCACAGGACTCAACACGGGGACATCCGTAGTAAACTCCCTAGACATCCAGGGCCTTAACGAAAAGGTCGAGCAACTAAAAGGGGTAATGAGGGACCTGCTACAGAGGTCTCTCACAAATCAGGCAGACCAGGCACGCCTGGAGGAAGAGGGAGCGTGCATCCAGCTCGACGGCATTGCAGTCCTGGAAACACACGCCCACACCATTAAC
>NC_057722.1:64272996-64290701 GCF_004010195.1 Chiloscyllium plagiosum
GCCATGGGGGCAACCCACTACCGAAATGACATACATAACACGCACACACAACGACACAGACGGGACATAGTCAACGATGCTCTCACAGGACTCAACACGGGGACATCCGTAGTAAACTCCCTAGACATCCAGGGCCTTAACGAAAAGGTCGAGCAACTAAAAGGGGTAATGAGGGACCTGCTACAGAGGTCTCTCACAGATCAGGTAGACCAGGCACGCCTGGGGGAAGAGGGAGCGTACATCCAGCTCGACGGCATTGCAGTCCTGGAGACACACACCCACACCATTAACTGCCTTATAGACCGGGAAAGAGAAAACACAGCCCATATCAACGAGGGGCAGCTGTGCCATTCGTATGGCCTTTGGATGGTAGCCCAGATCCGGCATAATCTTGACCAGGTCCAAAGGGGGGAGGTGCCCGACTGGATCGACAGTGCCAAACTGGCCTCACTCGCGGGGCGCTCCGGGCTGCTCGACAGCCGGACTCTGAAGGGTATGACCAGAGTATACCCAGTGGTTCCCGACTGTGAGGTCAATGAGGCGACAGGAGTCGGGATTGTCCTCCTGATCCCCGTGGTCACCCCAGAGTCGGGGCCGTTTCCCCTGTTTCACATTGAGAACATCGGAGTCATATGGGAAAACGTTTCCCTCAAATATCGATTAGCTCACCACACAGTCATATCTCGAAACGGCACTGTGTACGAGGTGCCGCTTACAGGCTGCAAGCAGCGAGGGGCGATTACCATCTGCCCTCACCCCTTACGAAGGAGTGAAACAGCGGACTGCGGGTTCAACCGGACACAGGGCTGCACCCTTGAAATCGTACCCACGGGCCCCCACTTCACTCGGGCAGGATATGGTGGGGGTGGGGGGGAACAATACTGTGTCTCCATTCTTGAAACCTCATTTTGGTATAATGGACTGCAGTGCCCGATTCCCCAGCACGTGTTCTGCTTCATCCCCAGGCGCCCAGTCACGCCAGCAAGCTCACATCTCAGAGGTCCGACGACGGAACCCAGAGTCCATACAAGTTACTGATAAATTCAGGGACACCCTCAGGAAATATCAGGAGCCTGAACAAGCCCCCATCCCACATTTGGCTGAGGTCTTACGGGAGCTTAGGACCCGGGTAGGACACTCAGTGAAGTTGTATCACCAGTTGCCGTCGCATGTAAAGGACCTAGAGGAGGACACAGACACAACTCTGCAGTCCCAGGGGTGGGCGCAGAGGGTGTGGGATTGGGGCCTGAACGTGAACATCCATCCCTGGATCCGAATCATCTCGCACACCATTGTAGGCATACAATTACTGCTGGCTCTGGCCTGGCTCCTGGTGGCGTGTCATTCATGCCGCCAGCTCAAAAAACGTAAGGCCAGGAAAACCATGCTCCACGCCATCGACTCCTGGCGGGCGATGAGCCCACAGGGCTTGAGTCAATGTGACCTTCTCCCGGGACTATCCAAAGGCCCCATGACTGCAGCATGACGGCCGGCGGAATATACCGGGCGAGGAGCCGACTTTTAAAATATCGGCATCTGGGATGTGGACGTGTCCAACCCCTTGCCGAAAGGGGGGACTGCAAGCAGGCATCAGAGCCACCCCGCATTTGCCACGGGACTATGTCTACATCAGGAAACGATAAGAATTCATTTTTGTGTTTTAAACAGCAGTCGCAGCTTTAAAACCCACAAAAACTCAACAGCTGCCGGTCTGCCCACGTGACTGGGAGATAGGAGACAGAGGACAGATAGAGTCCACACTAGACCAACATTACCCATGACTCATGGGCCAAAACTCCGGAATTAATTAAATATGGAAACCCATCTCCTAATCACATCAAGAGACTGACTGAAACACACACATACCCATCGATACGGAGCCATTCTGACACAAAGGACAGGCATCCACCAGACAGGTACAGACAGGCCAATACACACCAACACCCCAAGGTAACAAAGGGGGTGGGGGGGGTGCTAGCCCCTGCCCTCACAGAGAGAGACAAACAGATAATACCCGGACCCGTTTTACATAAACCAATTGGCACCCTATTGTGCGTGCCCTGCAACTCTCCTGGGATGGCAGGAAACAGCCTATTCGCACCTACTCCAGTGATGATGGGGAACTATCATCCCATTCATCCTCAAATCCCACACACCCTGACAACTAAAAGTATATGATATGAAGCTGCGCGCGGGAACAGCAGAGCAGCCGAGATTCGGACCTCGGTTGACCTCCGCCGGCGTTACTGCAGTAATAAACGTTACCGATTGTTGAACCGCACTCTGGGCTCGGACTGATATCATTTCATCCGCTCTAACAACAGTGCAACACACATAACGTGATAATGGGTCAGAAGTAGCAGGGAATGGACGACTCTGCTGAAAGCAGCCCATGTCATAACAGGACAAGATGTGGGTTGGGTAATGAACATGGAAGGATTTAATCAGGTTCTAAAGTTATTGAATCCAATGTTAAGTCATAGAGACTGTAGGGGTACTCGCAAACCAAAAATGAGATGTTGTTCTTCAAAAGTTGCAGTCAAGCACGTTGGAATATTGCAGCATCCCTGCAACAGTGTGTTTGCATGGTTACACGTTGTGTTGCACTGGCAGAGTTATTGTTATGGCTAGAGCAGAGGTGCTCTGCAGATCAGTCACCCAGTCTGTGGCATGATTCCTCGCTGTGGAAGATCACAATGTGAACAGCAACTATGGTGGTCTAGATTAACTGAAGTACATACGAATAACCTGGTAGTTTTGTCTCGGGCCTTGGATGGTGATTAGAGAGGAGGTAAACAGAAGGAAAGGAATGAGAGCCAAGGTCTAGGTGATGGGCCGAACACGACTCAAGACCCTGTCGACCTTGGTGACAGGAATTCTCGATTGAAGGAATGAGTGAACATGAATGAGGTACAGTTGTTGAAGATAGCATTGTCAGAATGCGTGCAATGGAGAAACTGGGAGAATGAGACAACTACTCCAACATACTAAGGTGTTCCACGCCAACGTCTCTCTCATACATCCACTGCAGCGTTCAAGAGATCCTCAAAGTAAGCTTGCATTTTCTGCTTGAAGACACCACAGCCTTCAGGTCTCGACATCAAGTTCAATGACTAATGACCGTGATTACATCTTTCCATCATTTCTACCCCCTTTACGGCGAGTCATGCTCTGAAATGCCTTGATTTTAGCACTATCACCTATTCTCACCCACTTCCAGGCCATTATCATATACTATGTGTGCATTCAGTGCATATCACCTATTTTCTCAAGCTGAGTTGTTTTGATTTCTTATTCAGCTTTTCTTCTGTCCTGGGCTGTCATCCATTATCTCTTTACTTAGTGATCCATCCACCTCTCCCCCATTTCGACTTCGGCATAAATCCCAACTGTTCCTAGCTACTATTAGTTCTGATGAAGTTTAAACTTTCACGCTATTTGCTTCCCAGAGAGATTGCCAGTCCTGCTCAGTTTCTCTGTTTCTGTTTCAGATCTGCGCCTTCTGCAGTTCTTTGTTTTATTCTGGAATAACAACTCGGTTGCACATGGGGAATGCGCGTCTGCAAATCGCAAATGAACAGAATGAGAAGAACATTAGTCCAGCCAAAGAGCTAAAGAACAGGAATAAGCTAAAAAGGAATAGATTGAAGGAACAACTTTATGCAAGTTCAACAAAAACAAAAAATCCGGGCAAAATACAGCAGGTATTGCACCATCTGTGCAGGGATATCAAAGATAACAATTCGGATCAGCACAATTTAGAGGAAACGTCAATGAATCTTACATGTTAACTCTGATTTCTGTCCACTTGACCTGCTGAGTTGTTGCTGCAATTCTATTTTGGTTTCTGATGTCCAGCACCTGCAGTTATTTCGGTTTGTATTTAATGAAAAAGCTGTGCTTGGAATTCAAATCCAGACGAACAAATGTTCCAATATGGACTATAAAATACTCTTCAAGAATAACAAGAAAGTTGATACAAAATCAGAAAAATTTTGATTTTTATTTGTTAGAACATAAAACACGAATGTATCGAAAGAAGATGCAAATTGTTTAATCAAGAATGAATATTAATATTGGAACGAAAATCTCCAGACGGAGCATTTCGCGGGCATGAAATAAAGGAAGTTTAGAACTACAGTGAGGACCATTTGCCCATCATGTTTTTCTTTGTGTTATTCTCCGGTTTCAGTAAGATAATATAACATTTTGGAGCAAAAATGCAGACAAGCAACCCAAAGCTTGACGCCCAAATGGCAAACACTTCGACAGCCACCGTGTACTTTCCAGGAGAGCTGACATAAGCCGGAATAAAAGTGATCCAAACAGCACAGAAGATCAGCATACTGAAAGTTATATACTTCGCGTCATTGAAATTATCTGGAAGTTTCCGGGCAAGAAAAGCTAACAGGAAGCATACAGTGGATAGAAGACCAATATAGCTGGATACAAAATAAAAGGCTTTTAAAGAACCCACGTCACATTCCAAAATAATGATATCTCTATAATAGGTCATGTTTTTCAGTGGATAAGGAGGTGATACAATGAGCCAGATTGTGCAAATTAGACCTTGAAGAAATGTAAGGACGAACACACTTAACCGTTGCTGCATGGGTCCAAACCAGTTCATCAAGTTGTTGTTGGGAAGAGTTGCTTTAAAAGCGATCACAACGAGAACGGTTTTCCCCAAAATACAGGAAATACAGAGAACAAATACAATTCCAAACGCAGTCCGCCGCAACATGCAGGACCATCCGGTCGGTTTCCCAATGAAGGTAAGTGAGCACAGGAAGCAAAGCGTTAGGGCAAAGAGAAGGAGGAAACTCAGCTCCGAATTGTTTGCTCGAACGATAGGAGTTTCCCGATACCGGAGGAATACAGCAACTGTCACCAGTGCAAGACACGCCCCCACTGAAGCAAGTGCCACTAAGACATAGCCGAGAACCTCTTGAAATGAAAGAAATTCAATCTTTTTGGGAACACACCGATCCTTTTGCTGATTCGACCAGTATTCCAAAGGACACTTGATGCAGTCACTGGAATCTGAAAGAATTGAAAGAATCAAGTTTTGAAAACGAAGATGATATTGACCACAGAACATCGCATTTGGTCCCATGTTTGCATATACCTGTGGTGTTGCTAATCTCACCATCGGCGCACTCTGCACAGTCAAAACAACATATTGGTTGACCTTTCCTGCTGACTTTCCTTGTTCCCGGAGCACAAGACTCTGAGCAAACAGCACGTGGTATCTAAAACAAATGAAATAATACCTATGTGATCCATAAAATGGAACCATAGCGTTAAAGACATGAAAAAGCTAGTATTTTGTCGTTCGGAAAGGCTTTTAATATATTAAACTGACAATGCAAATTATCATCTGTTAGTTCCCAATGCTTTGCATGGTTCCCTGAATGAACCCTGGCTGCAGCTGATATGATCCTCCAGCAGTCCTCCTCCATTTGCATCGGATTGTTGCCAGGAAGAGATAACAACACAAATTGCATACATGTGACATTACTGACATGAATTACACAGTATCTACTCTCCACAAAAGCTTGATCCAACACTCTATATTCATCATCAACGCCGTAAGTGTTAATTATTTTCTCTCGTGGCGATTTCCGTAGGTCTCGTAAATCCATTAACATCATTCCATTCAAGAGCATTTTGGAGGTTATATGTATAGAGTCATAGAGATGTACAGCATGGAAACAGACTCTTCGGTCCAACTCGTTCATGCCAACCTGATATTCTAACCCAATCTAGTCCCATCTGCCAGCACCCAGCCTAAATTCCTCCAAACTCTTCCTATTCATATACCCATCCAAATTCCTTTTAAATGTTGCAATTATACCAGCCTCCACCACTTCCTGTGGCAGCTCATTCCATATACATGCCACCCTCTGTGTGAAAAGGTTTCCTCTTCGGTCTCTTTTATATCTTGCTCCTCTCACCCTAAACCTATGCCCTCTAGTTCTGGACTCCCCCACTCCAGGGAATAGATTTTCTCTATTTACCCCATCCATGCACAGCATGATTTTGTAAACCTCTATAAGGTCACTTCTCAGCCTCCAACGCACCAGGGAAAACAGCCCCAGCCTGTTCAGCCTCTCTTTATAGCTGAAATCCTCCAACCCTGGCAACATCCTTGTAAATCTTTTCTGAACCCTTTCAGGTTTCACAACATCTTTCTGATAGGAAGGAGACCAGAATTGCACGCAATATTCCAACAGTGGCCTAACCAATGTCCTGTATAGCCGCAACATAACCTCCCAACTCCTTTACTCAATACTCTGACCAATAAAGGAAAGCATACCAAACGCCTTCTTCACTAACCTATCTACCTCTGATTCCACTTTCATGGAGCTATGAACCTGCACTCCAAGGCCTCTTTGTTCAGCAACACTCCCTAGCACATTACCTTTAAGTGTATAGGCCCTGCCAAGGTTTGCTTTCCCAAAATGTAGCACCTCACATTTATCTGAATTAAACTCTATCTGCCACTTCTCAGGCCATTGGCCCATCTGGTCAAGATCCTGTTGTAATCTGAGGTAACCTTCTTCGCTCTCCACTACATCTCCAATTTTGGTGTCATCTCCAAACTTACTAACTATACCTCTTATGTTCACATCCAAATCATTTATATAAATGACGAAAAAAAGTGGACCCAGCACCAATCCTTGTGGCACTCCACTGGTCACAGGCCTCCAGTCTGAAATTCTCGGGGTAAATTGAGGAAACTTATGATTGAAGATCATGTATCTTTTTTACGTCTATCCTATCAAGGCCTTTCATAATCTCAAAAACGTCTATCGCTTCACCGCTCCGAGAAAAAAAAACAGACTTGACAATGGGCGGTAACAAATTAAAACATAAATTGCTGCAGGTCCTGCAGCATCCCGGAAGAGAAAACAGGGCCAACATTTTGAGTCTAGAGACCAATTTTGTTTACTCTAAACTTTCCAGATAAATATAAATAATGCATGCAAAAATATCCCAATTCAAAGAAGAAGTAAAGCAGGAAGATTTTTTGTAAAAATATAGATTTTATTTCAGCTACATTGCAATAAAAAAAGGTATTTCGAAATGGACATTGAAAATTACATTTGCCACTGATGAATTGCACAGAAATAATCGTGGTGAGAAGAGGAACAAAATCTTGGTTTCGGGGTAAAGGGAAGAAGTGAAATTGGAACAGGTGTTCTGCAAAACGAATCAGTTATGTGCAAAACTAGGGCTGTAAGAAAAGACAATCCATAGCGGCAATACCAGTGACGCCCATGGTCTAACTCTTCTTTTCAATTTTTCGCGGCCTAACGACACTTTTTTTGCCATTGTTTCTCAGTGACGATCGTAAGGAAAATACCTGCTTACTAGTGGAGCTCCACACGATATCTCCAATATTCAGGACAACTTCTTGTCCCTCCGCCGCTGAACCGTCATAATATCCAATTTTTACAATTTTAAGCATACCTTCCGCGTTCATTTGTAAATTTATTAAGTCATACTTTGGGACCGGATCGCCGTTTTCGTCAAAATACACGAGTTCTCCAGTGCTAGCAGTGAAATTTACCGAGTGTAGATAGTGCAGTAGCTAAAGGAGAGCAAAGCCACGCATGTAAATTGTCCCTGCCATGTTTATACATGCATTAAAATTCATTTGAACAAATTACACTGATAGTTTAGAAATTAATGATATAAAAATATGCATCCGGAAAAGAATAAATAAGGTTTGGAGATCACTACCTGCCATTTTTTGCAAGTTTCGGATCATCCGTCTGGCATTCAAATCTTTTTATTAGTCCCAATGATTCTAATTGAGAATATGTGGACCTTTGAGTGCAGGTTAATCGTTCCTTGAAAGGGGCTTCGCAAGTAGACAGGATAGAGAAGAGAGCGTTTGGTACGCTTTCCTTTAGTGGACAGTGCACTGAGTCTTGGAATTGGGAGGTCATGTTGCGGCTGTACAGGACATTGGTTAGGATGTTGTGAAACATGAAAGGGTTCAGAAAATATTTACAAGGATGTTGCTGCAGGGAGAAGTTGAACAGGCTGTGGCTATTTTCCCTCGAGAGTTGGAGGCTGAAGGGTGACCTTGTAGAGGTTGATAAAATCATGAGGGGTATGGATAGGGGTATGGATAAGCAAGGTCTTTTCTCTGGAGCGGAGGTGTCCAGAATTCGAGGGAATGGATTTAGGGTGAGAAGGGAAAAAGTAAAAGGGACCTTGTGGCAACTTTTCCATGCAGAGGGTGGTGCCTGAATGGAATGAGGTGCCGTGAGCTGCCAGAGGAAGTGGTGGAGACTGGTACATTTGCAACATCTAATAGACATCTGGATCGGTATATGAACAGGAAGGGTTTAGGGCTTCATCGGCCAAGTGCTGGCAAATGGAAGTAGATTAGATTAGGTTATCTGGTCACCATGGAACTAAGGGCCTGTTTCTCTGCTATACATCTCCTTGAGCCTCTATGAGTTTCGAACCACAACTGAGTTTTGACTGATAGTGCAGTATAATTTGCAATGTGTGCTGAATTGCCGGAGAAACATGTTTTAAATTAAACATTCACGGAGAACTAAGGCGCTGTAATAAAGTGAAAAGACGAATCTCGTCAATAAACATCAACAACAATGACTGACATCGATATTGGGAGCATTTATCACATTGTTATTATTGGCATATCATTGGCTACAATTTAGCTTTTCTATTTCAAACTTCACAGCAGTGAATAAACCTCTCAAGCACGTCACAGTCTATAAGAGATTGCTGAAGAGGTGTAGGCCTGTCTGATTATTACAATAATGGATTTATATTTGTTCTTCACCTATTTGTGTGATTGAATTTGCAGTATTTGGTATATTTCATTCTCATTTTGATACATGAGTAACATATTGGCATGCTTTTCTCTCAATCTCCAAGGGGAAATTTGTTGTTGAAATGGAGCTCTGAAAAAAGACACAAGCGGAAATAAAACTTCAAAGATGATGAAACAAAATGAAATATTTTCCTACCTGCCAAGGTTCAAAGCTTGAAATATGTGCACAAGTGCTATTCATAAAAGGGCCGTTGTTTTCTTCACAGTTTAGCATATCGTCAAGTGCATGAGCGACAGCGTAGACCGCTTTGTACACATGGTAGGAACTTCCGTCCATGATCGCTGGAAGATAGGTATTTTCTAACCCATCTAAATGTTCATTTCCCGTGCATGGCCGCACTTGAAATGCAGAACTTCGGGTGTCTGTCGTGTCGCCCGTGGTTAAAGAGCACGAGAAGAGATTTTCCCAAAACTCCTTCACAAAAGTGCTGTCAGGAAACCTAGTAGGATGAATTTTCAGGAGATGATCTCTGAGGCCGGCTATTTCTGTCCTTCGGGTCGTTGGACCAATGGCCCCAACACGAGCCCTTGCTCTTTCTTCAGTGAACAATGTATCTCCTGTAAGCCATCCTTCAGTTCCAATCCACTGTATACCCGTTACATTTTGGCGCAAAATCTCCTCAATTAACACTCGCATATCTCTTTTTTGCAAGAATCCAACCACAACCTTTGTGGTCGCTTCTTTCATCACCTGCACTATTTTGCTGATTTTCTCAGCAGGATCGGTTCTGTAGAACGATTCAGAATACGCGATGCAAACCCCAATTTTCTGGGCCTCTTCGATAAATGTCCTCATCCCAAAGTTCCCATAATCTGTGTTGCTTCTAACCGCGCCAATCCAATTCCAACCAAAGGTTTTCACGAGTTCAGCGAGAAGTTTGGACTGATATTTGTCGCTTGGTATCGTTCTAAAGAAAGTCGGGTATTCTTGCTTATCGCTCAGGCAAGAGCAAGTGGCGAAATAACTAATCTAAAGAAAACGGGAAAATATATGTAAATATGCTTTCATTGTTTTTTTTTAATTAATTCTGAAAAACTTCATTCCTTTACCTTCAATATGAATGTATTTTACTTATTTATGAATTTCACCAAGTGCAGTATCAAGCACAAATGCCTGTGAATGGAAATGATCACACAAAGTAAATCGTTTGCCGAGTTTTTTAAAAAAAGACGTGGCGCACTGAATTTTGCACTGGTTAGCACATGTGGTTGCATGAGAACTATCGTCCTGAAGGAACGTGTTGAATATTCTACTGGAATTTATAAGATGGTCTGAGTCTGAAATAACCTTTCTTTTTATGATGACAATTTCGCTAAATGTTGTAACTGTACACTCACGAGCAAACGGGTGGTATGTTGGGGGAGTAGCATAATGGTAATATCATTGGATAAGTAAACCAAAGCATATGATTGTGGGTATTTGGGTTTAAATCCCGCTATTGTAGATAGCAATATTTGAATTCAATAATGCCTGCAATAAGCAAAAACAATTATGACAAAATGTTTGGCAGGGCAGAGAATCAGGTTCGCATTGCTGCCTCACCGATCCAGAGCCCGGGTGTCCATTTCGCCTTTGGGTGACTGACTGTGTGAAGGATATACATTCTCCACGTGTCTGCGAGGATTTATTTGGGGGGGGGGGGGGGCTTCCGTCTTCTCCTACAGTCAAAAGATGTGCAGCTTATGTGGATTGACCGTGCAAAATTGCATCATAGCGTCTAGGTATGAGCTGGCAAGGTGGTAGACGTAATAAATGCCAGGATGGGAATGGAATGCTCTTAGGAGAGGCTGTGCCCACTCCATGGTTCAAATGGTCTCTATTTGGACAGTGGGGAATTGAAGATCCTAGGCGTTGGAAGCATGCAGTAAGCTACTAAACACGTTACCATCGGAATTCCAAACGTTCCAACTGTCCTTGCGGCGGCAATAGAGGATGTGGATGAATCACAACCAATAATGGCTGCAACATTAGAAGAACCTTTACAATCTGGGTACTCAATTAGTTCTTGCTCTCCATTCACCAAAGCTAGCGCGGCTTCCGACGCTATCGCGGAGATCGAGCAGTCATCGTAGATCTCATACCCGAGAGTGATATTCGGAAGTAACGTTTTGCTCTGGTTTATTTCTTCAATAGCAAATATCATTGTCTGTATCAGGCGGAAGCTTGCGATATCAAAACTGCAGGGTGAGATGTGAAAGAGAATGACATGCATATTATATTCACCATTCGATTATGCAAACCTCATTCACCCAGATCACGCAGCCCCGCTGAGAATCTCGCCTTAATTGATAACCACAACAGAGGCACAAATTCCGAGCATCAGACTTCTGCTGAAACTTACGGTTTGCCAGAAAGGCCTTCTTGGCCTTACTACGGAACAAATTAGTGAGAAAGGTTGGGTCGGTTGTCCGCCACATACCCAGCTATATACCTTGATTCAAGTCGTGTTTACAATGTTTAAAATGCTCTCCGCCAGTGGGACTATGAAAGCAGCCCAAGCACCCCCAACCTACTGTCAGCATCCATGGCAACCGATCGGTAAAGCCGCCGCACTCACGCCTCTTGTTCCCTGATATTCTGCATGTATTCAACGCAGTGTACAGCCGGCACACTGGACCCCTTGTGTATCTCAAACTCCGCTCACACCCACGGCCCAGCATTTCCAACATCCATTATCCCGTTGTGCATCAACGCCCATTCCGCTCACCAGCCGACTTATCCCACGCCACCCAAAACCCTATCCTTCCATGCCCCTTTACTCTGATTAATAGGCATGAGGAACTATAATTAACTTGTTGAATCAATGAACCCGTCCAACTGCCTGCAACTACCCTGAGGCACATAAGCCATCTGGAAACGCGTACAAACTCCTGGAAATATTTACAAGCAACGATCAATACCCTAGAAGACTTAGAAATGTTTAAAACTTTAAAAATGCGCACAACATCACAGAAATTAATACTACCCGGTGGAAGACTGGAAAACTGCGCAATCTTTACACTCACGGTTTCCTCCAATGACCTGAAAGGGAACGCAGCTCCGCCATATCTGCCACCCGCTACTGCCCCTCGCAAATTCTACCCGACGAAGGAACAGCGCTCCGAAAGCTTCTACTTCCAAATAAACCTGTTCAATTACAACCTGCCGTTGTGTGATTTTTAACATAGTAAACTCCCGTCCAACACCGCCGCCTCGAAATTACCCTCGCGAATTCCTTCGAATATTACTGACAGCAGAGAGAGGAAGTTCGAATGCCTCACCAAAAATACAAGCTAAAGGTGCAGTTGAAAGCACATTCAACCGCCTATGCCACTGCCATGCTCCTGACCATAACGTATGTGTCTATATCAGTAATGTTGATTAATTGATCACCTCTAGTGATATACTCCCACATAAAATGAGAAATTCTCTCTCTATTTACTCTTTGAAAACCTGGAAACTCATTAAGTCATCCGTTAGGTCACACTCAGCTTTCATTTCCACGAGGAAAGTAAACGATCTGTTCCCTTCCCATATATAACTCCAAACATTTCCTTGCATCATCCTTGCAAATCATCTCTGCAGCATCTCCACTGTCCCACTTGTCTAAGAAGCTGAAATGCATTGCTCGAGGTATAGTTAGTGCGGTCTAACCAATGTTCAATGCTGGCTTATTAGAATCCTCCCAAGAATCAGTTTTAAGCCTTTTGACATGAAACCTTTCGTTTTGGTTTGCTTTAGTAATCACATTCCAAACATGTGACATAGCATTTCGTGACCCGTCTACTTGCCGTTCAATACCATTTTCTTTTTCTCTATCCAGATATGAACTTGCAAAGTAGTTAGTGATCTCTCTATTCTTCATAGCTAAATGTGCTATCTCATACACTTCTGTGTTCAGCTTCATTGCATTTACTTGCCCGTTTTGGAATTTTAAAAATCTATCTTCTAATTTGTTGCAGTCTGCTCAACGTGCAAAATCTAAAACTCCACGTTTCTGTCATCAACATCTGTAGAAATTCTGTTTTGTATTCTGTCTAAATCATTACACCTTTGCCGAATGTTGTTCAAATTTTATTTCCATTGCGTAACGGATTCCAATACCACCGCCAACGGCACACAGATTATTTCTAATTAACATCCACGTCGTTTATTTTCAGTGTACTTTTGATACCTTGTACCTTGTACCTTCTGTTTCAGATTCGCTTCTGCCCCCCAAATAACCATTTTCACATTGCAAGGACAATAAAACCAGTCATCAACAATTCCATCTCTCTATAAGTAAGCATTACTTCCTTAAACAAGCACAAACACAAAGAATGCTGGGGCAAATCTGCCGCATCCGTGGACAAATTTTTCAAGTTTGTTATAACTCTTCTTGAGAGCTCATTTTGTCTTTGCGTGGTATGCAATATCAAAGTGAAATTCGACATCATAGAGTAACGTAGACAGCTAAGAATGGTCATTAGTCTGCAAAAGTACTTAATGCAATCAAGATATCAGAACATGATCATGTTTAGAACAAACACAATACTGTTTAAATGCTGCATTTGATCATTACTCACTGAGTTCAGAAAATTATTCGGGATGTGTGGTTTCGTGGATTCAGGATTTCTTTATCGTTTACTACTGTGTCCTAAGATGTGCAGGTTAGGTATATTGGCCGCCAAATTGCCCCGTACTATTTAGGAATGTGCAGGTTCTGTGGGTTGCCCGTGCTAAATGCGGATTTACAGCAAGAAAGTGGGGTTTTGATCTTGCGGGAGACTCTTCAGAGAGGTCGAATACCTCTTTCTGCATTCTAGGGATTCTATAATTTTTTTGATTGCTTGACCTACCTTTCGCAATACGTGTCTGACGGACTGACGGCAAATGAGGGAATATCATGAATCACATCTAAATGTGCTGCGAATATTCCGCCCACGATAATATCGCCATCTTCAGACAAATTAGGCAAGTCACCTTTTCCTCGAGACTTACAAACCATTCCAGGTGATTCCTGCGTAGACACAACAGCTAGCAATAGGAATATCGGAAACAAAATCATGGCGTTCTTGCACAGAACCTATCACTAGATTCAACGAAATGAGAAAAAAAAGTGGAGTTATAAAGGGACTGTTATGACCCGAGGACATCCCACAGCGCCTCACAGCTAATGAGCCACCTTAGACCTGATCAAATAGCCTACATCTGCGAGACACTGCGCACTCAACTTGTTTATGAAGAATTTTCATTCATGCGGCCGTTCGTAATTAATGAATCGCTATTTCTGGAAACAGAATTCACGTGAAATAAAAATAAGTCAACTTTTAAACCCCAAGAGAGTCAAAGCTTTCGATTCAGAAACAGGTTGTAAGAAGCCTTAATCCTGCTTATGACCATCTCTAAAACTAGATCAAAAGTAGGTCATTCACCCCATCGATCTGATCGTTTCTGATCTTATTATCCTCAAATCCAGTTTCTTGTCTTTTCTCCAAAATATTTGATTCGCGTATTAATTCAAAATCGGTCTCTCTCATACACAAAAATATACTTCACGAACAACCTGCACAAACCTCCGTGGTAACGGATTCCACAGTTCACGACACTCCGAGTGAAGACAGTCAAAGAACCACAGAGATCTGCAGCACAGAAAATGACTTTCAGCGATTACATCAGTGCTGGTCAAAACCAAGCGTCAAACTATTCTAATCCCATTACCTAACATGGGGCCTATAGCGTTAGAATTTTAAGTGCACGTCGAAATACTTGTTCAATGTTCTCAGGGTTTCTGCCTCTACCACCCTAACAGGCAGTGAGTTCCAGGTATGCACCACCTGCAGTCTAAAGACATTTTTTCCTCACATCTCCTGTAAAGCTTCTACCGTAACTTATATAGAGTCATAGAGATGTACAGCATGGAAACAGACCCTTCCGTCCGACCTGATATCCCAACCCAATCTAGTCCCACCTGCCAGCACCCGGCCCATATCCCGCCAAACGTTTCCTATTCATATACCCATCCAAACGCCTCTTAAATGTTGTAACTGTACCAGCCTCCACCACTTCCTCTGGCAGCTCATTCCATACACGTACCACCCTCTGCGTGAAAAAACTTGCCCCTTAGGTCTCTTTTATATCTTTCCCCTCTCACCCTAAACCTATGCCCTCTAGATCTGGACTCCTCGACCCCAGGGAAAATACTTTGTCTATTTATCCTATCCATGCCCCTCATAATTTTGTAAACCCCTCAGCCTCCAACGTTCCAGGGAAAGCAGCCCCAGCCTGTTCAGCCTCTCCCTATAGCTCAAATCCTCCAACCCTGGCAACATCCTTGTAAATCTACGCCCTTGGTCACTGATTCCTCCATCAAGGGAAATGTTTCTTCCAGTGTACCACAACTATGCCCTTCATTATTTTATATATCTCAGTCAGGCCCCGTCTCATGTCCTGTGTTCGAAGGAAAACAGTCTGTCTAATCACTCTTTAGTTCTTGTATTCCTCATCTCTGTCTTAAATAGGTTGCTCATTATCCTGAGATTAAGTCCTTTGTTCTGGTATTTCTGAGTAACTTATCTTTGAGTAATTACCCTGTCAAGTTCCCTAAGAATTTTGTATGTTTTGATAAGATCCCCTTTCATTCTTCTATGTTGTATGATTGCAGACCCACATTTATTTCCCTTTGAAATAAAAGAGAAAGGGAAGTGTACAGATGCTGGATATCAGAGCCAAAAAATGTGGCACTGGAAAATGAAAGTTTTCAGGCATCTGAGGGGCATCGACGTTTCAGGTATAAGCCCTTCATCAGGAATTGGGGGGTTGGAAGAGGGCTGAGAGATAAATAAGAGGGTGGAAGTGGAGCTCAGGCGGGGTGGAAGGTAGCTGGGAACGTGATAGGTAGATGCAGATGGGCATGAGGGTGATTGGTCAGAGGGGAGGGTGGAGCAGATGGAAGGTGGAGCCGAATTGGAGGGTTGGGTCTGGGTTGAGGGGAGGGGAGGGGAGATGAGGAAACTGGTGAAATCGATGTTGGGACTGTGTGGTTGGAGCATCCCAAGGCGGAAGATGAGGCATTCTTCCTCTAGCAGCAGGTGGCTTGGATTTGGCAATGCAGGAGGTCTGGGACTTACATGTCCTTGGCGGACTGGGAAGGGTAGTTGAAATGGTCGACCACGGGGTGGTGGGGTTGTTTTATGCGTGAGCCCCAGAGATGTTCCCTGAAACATTCCACGAGTTGGCGTCCTGTTGCCCCAATGTAGAGGAGACCACTTCGAGAGCAATGGACACTGTAGATGAGGTGTTTGGATGCGCAGAAAATCTCTGTTGGATGTGGAAGGATCCTTTGGGGCTTTGGCTGGAGGTGAGGGGGGTGTGTGGGTGCAGTTTTTACATATCTTGCAGCAGCACGGGAAGGTGCCAGGAGGGCAGTGTGGGTTGGTGGCGGGTGTGGACCTAACCAGGGAGTGAGAGAGCAAATGGTCTCTTTGGAATACTGGTTGGAGTGCGGAGGAAATATTTCTCTAGTGGTGGGGTCTGATTGTAGGTGGTGGAAATGGCAGAGGGTAATGCGTTGTATCCAAAGATTGGTGAGGTGGAAGGTGAGGACCAGAGCTTCTATCTTTGTGGTTGGAAGGGCGGAGGCTAAAAAAAGGAGGCTATCTGGGAATTCCTGGAGTGGAATTAGAACATAGAACATAGAACACAGAAAAATACAGCGCAGTACAGGCCCTTTGGCCCTCGATGTTGCGCCGATCCAAGCCCACCTAACCTACACTAGCCCACTATCCTCCATATGCCTATCCAATGCCCGTTTAAATGCCCATAAAGAGGGAGAGTCCATCACTGCTACTGGCAGGGCATTCCATGAACTCACGACTCGCTGAGTAAAGAATCTACCCCTAACATCTGTCCTATACCTACCACCCCTTAATTTAAAGCTATGCCCCCTCGTAATAGCTGACTCCATACGTGGAAAAAGGTTCCTACGGTCAACCCTATCTAAACCCCTAATCGTCTTGTACACCTCTATCAAGTTACCCCTAAACCTTATTTTCTCCAATGAAACCACCCCAAGTGCCTCAGCCTTTCCTCATACGATCTTCCTACCATACCAGGCAACATCCTGGTAAACCTCCTCTGCACCTGTTCCAGTGCCTCCACATCCTTCCTATAGTACGGTGACCAAAGCTGCACACAATACTCCAGATGCGGCCGCACCAGAGTCTTATACAACTGCAACATGACCTCAGGACTCCGGAACTCAATTCCTCTACCAATAAAAGCCAGTACGCCATATGCCTTCTTCACCGCACTATTTACCTGGGTGGCAGCTTTCAGAGATCTGTGTACATGGACACCAAGATCCCTCTGCTCATCCACACTACCAAGTATCCGACCATTAGCCCAGCACCCCATCTTTTTGTTACTCTTACCAAAGTGAATCACCTCACACTTAGCTACATTGAACTCCATATGCCACCTTTCTGCCCAGTTCTGCAGCTTATCTATATCCCGCTGTAACCTGACACATCCTTCCTCACTGTCAACAACTCCACCGACTTTCGTATCATCCGCAAACTTGCTCACCCAACCTTCTAACCCCTCCTCCAGGTCATTTATAAAAATGACAAACAACAATGGTCCCAAAACAGATCCTTGCGGAACACCGCTAGTGACGGCACTCCATGAAGAAACTTTGCCATCAACTACTACCCTCTGTCTTCTTCCAGCCAGCCAACTCCTAATCCAAACCTCCAACTCACCCTCAATGCCATACCTCCGAATTTTTTGCAGTAGCCTACCATGGGGAACCCTATCAAACGCCTTACTAAAATCCATATACACCACATCTACTGCTTTACCCTCATC